>NC_042961.1:62921289-63024186 GCF_901001165.1 Salmo trutta
GTCTGTCTGTGTGTATAGTACCTATGGAGGTATGGTAGAGTAGGGTTGGGGGATTGTAGTGTGTGTGTGTGTGTGTGTGTGTGTGTGTGTGTGTGTGTGTGTGTGTGTGTGTGTGTGTGTGTGTGTGTGTGTGTGTGTGTGTGTGTGTGTATAATACCAGCTCCAGAGGTCCCAGCTCCTGTTTCAGTGTATCCAGCCTGCGGAGAAGCTGAGTCTGTCTCAGCAGCTGGTGTTCTGGCAGGTTGAGAGCTGACTGGAGCATGTGGACTACTGTCTTCATGTCATCTATACTGGTGGAATGTTCTGGAGACTCTGATAGGGGGAGGAGAGGAGAGGGGAGGAAGGAGAGAGGAGGAGAGGAGAGAGGAGGGAGGGAGGGAGGAGAGGAGAGGGAGGGAGGAGAGAGGAGGAGAGGAGCAGAGGGAGGAGAGAGGAGCAGAGGGAAGGAGGAGAGAAGGAGGGAGGAGAGAGGAGGAGAGGAGAGAGGAGCAGAGGGAGGGAGGAGAGAGGAGGAGAGGAGAGAGGAGGAGAGAGAACAGAAAGAAAGGATATAATATAATATCTGGTTCATGGTCAGTTGGGGAACGTTATTTTTATCAGTGACTTGTTAGGTTCCAGCGTTACTTCCATTAAAAGTCATGCGTTTATGTTACTTTCCACAGTAAGTAACGTTGTAACCTTTTGAAGGTAACAAGGTGTTGAGCTTCTGCTGCACAAAACCTTCAGTCTCCCCCTGACATCGCTATTTTCCCCCAATTACAGGAGCTGAGTTTCCACCTGATACTCAGATCAATACCAAAACACTGAAAGGGGTCATGATAGGGGCTTGATGTATTATAATAACTGATTGATGTTGTATTAATAGAAGAGAAAGGGTTATAAGACCCTTCCCTCCTTACATGTATAGGGTCCTAGACTACAGATTAACAATATATATATATTCATTGTAGAGGTTTAGTATTTGTTCCACAGTTGTTTTCTGGTCTCTTTGCTCTTATAAAGAGAAATGTGGGACTGTGAAGACAAGGGAGTGTAAGAGATAAGAGATTAGTCAGACATTCCACTGTAAATCAACTTGGACATTTACTGCTAAGCTTTTAGACAGCTATAGAAACAAGAGTTTTAGTGTTGAGTAGGCATGGTGTTGGTCTCATGAGTAGAAGGTAATGACGTAGGCAGTGACATCACGAGGGCTGGATTTAGGGTTTAATAAAATAACTTGGGACCTTTGATGCAGAACTTGCTCTGAAACATGCGTGTTATGTTCCTGAATGTTAACTTCTGTCTGCAATTACATTAATAAAGGGTTTTGAATGATTTAATTAAAGATATTGTCATAATGCTAATTTCACCAATGAGCCAATGATTGACAAGGAACAAGGAAACGAACGCCAAAAACACAGTTCTGTTTCACTGTTGCTGTTAGCAACAAACAGCAGTCTGTCCACTGTTTACCTCTGTCCCTGTACATTTGCATCATGTTGATTGGTCAAGAGAGTGCAGAGCAGAAACAGGAAGAGCGCGAACATGGGAGGGATTTTCATTTTTATTTAATTTGTGCTAACAAAGAAAATGTTAAATAGTATTGTAAAAGTAGCAACTTGCTTATTTTAAAAACAAACTATTACTTAAATTGTAAAAACTTAACGTGTTAGGTTAATATGTTAACAACAAAAAGTAGTTAGACAGACAGACAGACAGACAGACAGACAGGCAGGCAGGCAGACAGGCAGGCAGGCAGGCAGGCAGGCAGGCAGGCAGGCAGACAGACAGACAGACAGACAGACAGACAGACAGACAGACAGACAGACAGACAGACAGACAGACAGACAGACAGACAGACAGACAGCGTTGGGTACCTCTGCCCGGGGAGTGTATCCTGTAGATGGTGCTGTTGATGAGGATCTGGAAGTCTTGATTGAGAACTGTGTCTATAGAGGTGGTAGTGCATACCCTCTCTCCATCTGGGAGGAGGAGGAGGAGGGGAGGAGGAGGAGGAAGGGGGTGAAGAGAGGGAGGAGAGGAGGAGGAGGAAGAGGAGGAGGAGGAGGGGAGGAAGATGAGGAAGGGGGGTGAAGAGGGGGAGGAGAGGAGGAGGAGGAGAGGAGGAGGAGGAAGAGGAGGAGAGGAGGAGGGGAGGAGGAGGAGGAGGAGGGGGGTGAAGAGGAGGAGGAGGAAGAGGAGGAAGAGGAGGGGGGGTGAAGAGGAGGAGGAGGAAGAGGAGGAGGAAGAGGAGGAGGAGGAGGAGGGGGGGTGAAGAGGAGGAGGAGGACGAGGAGGAGGAAGAGGAGGAGGAGGGGGGGTGAAGAGGAGGAGGAGGAAGAGGAGGAGGAAGAGGAGGAGGAGGATGAGAGGAGGAGGGGGGTGAAGAGGAGGAGGAGGGGGGGTGGAGGAAAGGAGAGAAGAGAGGGTAAGAAGAGAGCAGAAGACAAAGGGATGTTGTTACTGTCAGAATAGGTTAGTGAAGATGTTGATATTTTTACACAATGGTTGTGAATCCACAACATTAACAGACCTGAAGACTTCTGTTAGTTCCTGGAGCTAATGCCTAAGCTTTAGCTCAGCAGGCTAACACAGCCTTGAGGCATGCAGGGGTGTGTGTTTATGTATGTGTGTTCACCTACCTGTGTTCAGTACAGCTGCAATAGCTACTCCAGGGTCCTCTCTCTGTATGTCTGAGAGTAGGTCTGTTACTGTCATCAACATGGGACGTAGACTGAACTGACACAACTCACTACGGGAGGGCAGGGGGAGAGACAACACTGGTCGTCCATACTTATACTGTACAGATATATCTGGAGAGGAGACGGAGAGAGGAGATGGGGGGAGGAGGAGAGATAGGAGACGGAGGGGGGTGGAGAGAGGGGAGATGGAGGGGGGAGGAGAGAGAGAGAAGAGGTGGGTGGAGAGAGAGGAGACGAGGGGGAGGAGAGAGAGAGAAGAGGTGGGTGGAGAGAGAGGAGACGAGGGGGAGGAGAGAGAGGAGACGAGGGGGAGGAGAGAGAGAGAAGAGGTGGGGGGAGAGAGGAGTTACAGGTCATATAAGGAAATCAGTCTATTGAAATATATTCATTAGGCCCTAATCTATGGATTTCACTTGACTGAGTTTTTCTCAAACTACACACAATACTCCATAATGACAAAGCGAAAAACAGGTTTTTAGACAATTTTTGCAAATGTATTCAAAATTAAAAACATAAGTACATTTACATAAGTATTTATAGATGCTTTGATAATTTAAATTGAATAATGAATAATAACAATTTTAGAATAAGGCTGTAACTTAACAATATTTGGAAAAAGTCAAGGGGTCTGAATACTTTCCAAATGCACTATATAGAGAGGTCATATATATATATATATATATAACATTCTATTGGTTGAAAGAATTCTTTGTAAAATAATTTAAATTGAAACAATTCTAATTTTGGAATATGGTGTCGTTTTGCGTATCAGGTCATAAACCACGTGCCGTGGAATAGGGACATCGAAAAATCTCTTCCCAACTATGTTGCAAATATGGCTGTCAACCTTCGGGTCCTTTTTTTATTCATCACAATTTTCTTTAACCAATTTTGGTCTTTGTCACGATCGTGTGGAGAGACGGACCAAGGCGCAGCGTGATTAAAGTTCCACATATTTATTCAAGCGAAACTTCCAAACAAAAAAAGAAACAAACAACAGACCGTGACATCAGAGGTGCTACAGGCACTTAACTCAAAACAAGATCCCACAAAAACACAAATGGGGAAAAAGGCTACCTAAATATGATCCCCAATTAGAGGCAACGATTACCAGCTGCCTCTAATTGGGAACCATACCAAGCACACCAACATAGAAATATTAAACTAGAACACCCCCTAGTCACGCTCTGACCTACTACACCATAGAGAACCAAAGGCTCATTGTGGTCAAGGCGTGACAGTCTTTAATGCTGACAGACAAGTTCCCTTCCACTTGCCTCTTCCATTTTTTTACTGCAAATAGTTGGTTGTAATTAGGACAGATATTTCCATATATGTTTTTGTTAGCTGCATGTGTGACATAACTCCACCAGTCCTATTCATGATATCATTTACAAAGATGATACCGTTTAAGCATTTTTTCCCCCAAAACATTTGTATTTTATTTATTTTTATCAATCTGTATATTTCAGTTTAACCGTAATATTTGTTGTAATATTTGTTCTGTCTTTTCTGGAGGATTAAACTGAAACCGAAACCAACTTTCTAATACTGGTTTTAAAAATAGCGATTTTTTTGGAGATTCCATTTTGAAATAACTTAAAGTGAGAGGTTGTAATCTGAATAAAAAGGAAAAAGACCGTTCTTGAACACGGGGTGAGACATTCGCAATAATCTGTTAGAGAACCTGTTTGGATTTAAGTCTAACTTTTTGTATGACTGAAGCCTTTAGTGAGAGGTTTTAGTGTTTTACAATGTAATAATTTCTGCCCTCCGAATTCAGAATCATTATATAAATAGGCCTGTTTCATTTTGTCTGGCTTGTCGTTCCAAATAAAATCGAATATTATATTGAGAGGACTTCCTGTTTGTTTTCATCTTGCAAATCTCTACACCTCTCCCTGGGAGACCTGCAAACTGATCTTCAGGTGCTGGACCTCTCTGGTCTGATATCCACCTCTCCCTGGGAGAACTACAAACTGTTCTTCAGGTCCTGGACCTCTCTGGTCTGATATCCACCTCTCCCTGGGAGACCTGCAAACTGTTCTTCAGGTCCTGGACCTCTCTGGTCTGATATCCATCTCTCCCTGGGAGAACTACAAACTGTTCTTCAGGTCCTGGACCTCTCTGGTCTGATATCCATCTCTCCCTGGGAGAACTACAAACTGTTCTTCAGGTGCTGGACCACTCTGGTCTGATATCCACCTCTCCCTGGGAGAACTACAAACTGTTCTTCAGGTGCTGGACCACTCTGGTCTGATATCCACCTCTCCCTGGGAGAACTACAAACTGTTCTTCAGGTGCTGGACCTCTCTGGTCTGATATCATCTTTTTTTTAGTTGAGTCCATCGGTATTTGGACAAAGCTCTTGTAACAACTGCTTGTAGAACCCTTTGTGTTCGTTTGAAAGATCCTTCAGCTGTGATAGAGCAAACACTGTCCTCTTCATTACTCCCACCTTTATCGTTGGTAGAAAGGAATTTAGGCTCCGCGATGGTAGGATTTAATGTGAGGGGCTCAGCGATGGTAGGATTTAATGTGAGGGGCTCCGCGATGGTAGGATTTAATGTGAGGGGCTCAGCGATGGTAGGATTTAATGTGAGGGGCCCCGCGATGGTAGGATTTAATGTGAGGGGCTCAGCGATGGTAGGATTTAATGTGAGGGGCCCCGCGATGGTAGGATTTAATGTGAGGGGCCCCGCGATGGTAGAATTTAATGTGAGGGGCCCCGCGATGGTAGAATTTAATGTGAGGGGCTCCACGATGGTAGGATTTAATGTGAGGGGCTCCGCGATGGTAGGATTTAATGTGAGGGGCTCCACGATGGTAGGATTTTAATATGAGGGGCTCCGCGATGGATTTTAAAAGTCGTGTAGATCCAAATTAAACAGGTAGACTAGTAACAAAACATTTTCAGAGACTTTCAAAACAGTGTGTTTTTTGTGTTACCTGTGGCAGGTGGCAGGGTGCTGTAGTAGTGAACTGGTCTCGGTGCACCATATCTACACCACTGTCTGGACTGGAGAACAGAGAGAGAGAGAAAAACATTTACCAACCTGTCTCTAGGATACCAACATACTGCCAACCTGTCTCTAGGATACCAACATACTGCCAACCTGTCTCTAGGATACCAACATACTGCCAACCTGTCTCTAGGATACCAACATACTGCCAACCTGTCACTAGGATACCAACATACTGCCAACCTGTCTCTAGGATACCAACATTTACCAACCTGTCTCTAGCATACCAACATACTGCCAACCTGTCTCTAGGATACCAACATACTGCCAACCTGTCTCTAGGATACCAACATACTGCCAACCTGTCTCTAGGATACCAACATACTGCCAACCTGTCTCTAGGATACCAACATACTGCCAACCTGTCTCTAGGATACCAACATACTGCCAACCTGTCTCTAGGATACCAACATTTACCAACCTGTCTCTAGGATACCAACATACTGCCAACCTGTCTCTAGGATACCAACATACTGCCAACCTGTCTCTAGGATACCAACATACTGCCAACCTGTCTCTAGGATACCAACATACTGCCAACCTGTCTCTAGGATACCAACATACTGCCAACCTGTCTCTAGGATACCAACATACTGCCAACCTGTCTCTAGGATACCAACATACTGCCAACCTGTCTCTAGGATACCAACATACTGCCAACCTGTCACTAAGATACCAACATACTGCCAACCTGTCTCTAGGATACCAACATACTGCCAACCTGTCTCTAGGATACCAACATACTGCCAACCTGTCTCTAGGATACCAACATACTGCCAACCTGTCTCTAGGATACCAACATACTGCCAACCTGTCTCTAGGATACCAACATACTGCCAACCTGTCTCTAGGATACCAACATTTACCAACCTGTCTCTGGGATACCAACATACTGCCAACCTGTCTCTAGGATACCAACATACTGCCAACCTGTCTCTAGGATACCAACATACTGCCAACCTGTCTCTAGGATACCAACATTTACCAACCTGTCTCTGGGATACCAACATACTGCAAACCTGTCTCTAGGATACCAACATACTGCCAACCTGTCACTAGGATACCAACATTTACCAACCTGTCTCTAGGATACCAACATACTGCCAACCTGTCACTAGGATACCAACATACTGCCAACCTGTCTCTAGGATACCAACATACTGCCAACCTGTCTCTAGGATACCAACATACTGCCAACCTGTCTCTAGGATACCAACATACTGCCAACCTGTCTCTAGGATACCAACATACTGCCAAACTGTCTCTAGGACACCATCATACTGCCAACCTGTCACTAGGATACCAACATACTGCCAACCTGTCTCTAGGATACCAACATACTGCCAACCTGTCTCTAGGATACCAACATACTGCCAACCTTTCTCTAGGACACCATCATACTGCCAACCTGTCTCTAGGACACCATCATACTGCCAACCTGTCTCTAGGATACCATCAACACTGTTCAGCCAGCACAGCTAGGGAAGGAGAGAGAAAGACACAGTGTGTGTGAGAGAGAGAGAGAGAGAGAGAGAGAGAGAGAGAGAGAGACAGTTGGAGTTTTTGTTCTCTCGCCCCAATTATTATGGTTGTGATTGCAGTCAGCAGAGCTGGCTGAAAGCCTGAAGATAACAGCCAACTATGAGTGAGAGAAAGGCAGGGAGAAAGAGACAACACAGATAGTCTCCTTATGTTACATCCAACACACACAAACAGACAGAGAGAGAGAGAGAGAGAGAGAGAGAGGGAGAGAGAGAGAGAGACAGAGAGAGAGACACACAAAGAGAGAGAGAGACACAGAGAGAGGGAGGGAGAGAGATTTGATCCAACTCGAGACACACATGGATACTATCAGTAGCCCTCAGCAGCATGCCCCTCCCTTCCTCCCTCAATGCCTTCCTCATTCCCTCCCTCCCTCATCCCTCCCTCCCTCATTCCCTCCCTCCCTCATTCCCTCCCTCCCTCATTCCCTCCCTCCCTCCTTCCCTCCACCAGTCTAGAATAGGTTTACACAGGACAGAACAGCATAGGGAATAACTACTGCAGGATTCACTCCCTCCCTCCACCAATTTACAGGACATTTGACCTGCAGCATTTTAATTTACAGGACATCTGACCTGCAGCATTTTAATTTACAGGACATCTGACCTGCAGCATTTTAATTTACAAGACATTTGACCTGCAGCGTTTTAATTTACAGGACATTTGACCTGCAGCATTTTAATTTACAGGACATTTGACCTGCACCATTTTAATTTACAGGACATTTGACCTGCAGCATTTTAATTTACAGGACAGGACATTTGACCTGCAGCATTTTAATTTACAGGACATTTGACCTGCAGCATTTTAATTTACAGGACATTTGACCTGCACCATTTTAATTTACAGGACATTTGACCTGCACCATTTTAATTTACAGGACATTTGACCTGCACCATTTTAATTTACAGGACATTTGACCTGCAGCATTTTAATTTACAGGACATTTGACCTGCAGCATTTTAATTTACAGGACATTTGACCTGCACCATTTTAATTTACAGGACATTTGACCTGCACCATTTTAATTTACAGGACATTTGACCTGCAGCGTTTTAATTTACAGGACATCTGACCTGCAGCATTCTAATTTACAGGACATTTGACCTGCAGCATTATAATTTACAGGACATTTGACCTGCAGCATTCTAATTTACAGGACATTTGACCTGCAGCATTATAATTTACAGGACATTTGACCTGCAGCATTCTAATTTACAGGACATTTGACCTGCAGCATTATAATTTACAGGACATTTGACCTGCAGCATTCTAATTTACAGGACATTTGACCTGCAGCATTTTAATTTACAGGACATCTGAGATATTTAGCGCATTGGGTGCGTAACCTGATTAGGGCGTCCACACATGGTGCTCAGAATGACAGAGATCACATTTACATTATGGTAACTAATAATAACAGAACATATAAGTTGACGATGCAATGACCTGTATCCTTACTGAGCTGTGACCTGTATCCTTACTGAGCTGTGACCTGTATCCTTACTGAGCTGTGACCTGTATCCTTACTGAGCTGTGACCTGTATCCTTACTGAGCTGTGACCTGTATCCTTACTGAGCTGTGACCTGTATCCTTACTGAGCTGTGGCCTGTATCCTTACTGAGCTGTGACCTGTATCCTTACTGAGCTGTGACCTGTATCCTCACTGCGCTGTGACCTGTATCCTTACTGAGCTGTGACCTGTATCCTTACTGAGCTGTGACCTGTATCCTTACTGCACTGTGACCTGTATCCTTACTGAGCTGTGACCTGTATCCTTACTGAGCGCTGTGACCTGTATCCTTACTGCGCTGTGACCTGTATCCTTACTGCGCTGTGACCTGTATCCTTACTGAGCGCTGTGACCTGTATCCTTACTGAGCTGTGACCTGTATCCTTACTACAATGTGACCTGTATCCTTACTGAGCTGTGACCTGTATCCTTACTGAGCTGTGACCTGTATCCTTACTGCACTGTGACCTGTATCCTTACTGAGCTGTGACCTGTATCCTTACTGAGCGCTGTGACCTGTATCCTTACTGCACTGTGACCTGTATCCTTACTGCACTGTGACCTGTATCCTTACTGAGCTGTGACCTGTATCCTTACTGAGCTGTGCCCTGTATCCTTACTGAGCTGTGACCTGTATCCTTACTGAGCTGTGACCTGTATCCTTACTGAGCTGTGACCTGTATCCTTACTGAGCGCTGTGACCTGTATCCTTACTGAGCTGTGACCTGTATCCTTACTGAGCTGTGACCTGTATCCTTACTGAGCTGTGACCTGTATCCTTACTGAGCGCTGTGACCTGTATCCTTACTGAGCTGTGACCTGTATCCTTACTGAGCTGTGACCTGTATCCTTACTGAGCTGTGACCTGTATCCTTACTGAGCTGTGACCTGTATCCTTACTGAGCTGTGACCTGTATCCTTACTGAGCTGTGACCTGTATCCTTACTGAGCTGTGACCTGTATCCTTACTACAATGTGACCTGTATCCTTACTGAGCTGTGACCTGTATCCTTACTGAGCGCTGTGACCTGTATCCTTACTGAGCTGTGACCTGTATCCTTACTGAGCTGTGGCCTGTATCCTTACTGAGCTGTGACCTGTATCCTTACTGAGCTGTGATCTGTATCCTTACTGAGCTGTGACCTGTATCCTTACTGAGCTGTGACCTGTATCCTTACTGCGCTGTGACCTGTATCCTTACTGAGCTGTGACCTGTATCCTTACTGGGCTGTGACCTGTATCCTTACTGCACTGTGACCTGTATCCTTACTGAACTGTGACCTGTATCCTTAATGAGCTGTGACCTGTATCCTTACTGCGCTGTGACCTGTATCCTTCCTGAGCTGTGACCTGTATCCTTACTGAGCTGTGACCTGTATCCTTACTGCGCTGTGACCTGTATCCTCACTGAGCTGTGACCTGTATCCTTACTGAGCTGTGACCTGTATCCTTACTGAGCGCTGTGACCTGTATCCTTACTGCGCTGTGACCTGTATCCTTACTGAGCGCTGTGACCTGTATCCTTACTGAGCTGTGACCTGTATCCTTACTGAGCTGTGACCTGTATCCTTACTGCACTGTGACCTGTATTAGATGTCAGATGATGTCTGTGTCTCTATGCTGTTTATCTGATAGATATTCCCTCTCCAAGGCTCTGTGTCTCTATGCTGTTTATCTGATAGATATTCCCTCTCCAAGGCTCTGTGTCTCTATGCTGTTTATCTGATAGATATTCCCTCTCCAAGGCTCTGTGTCTCTATGCTGTTTATCTGATAGATATTCCCTCTCCAAGGCTCTGTGTCTCTATGCTGTTTATCTGATAGATATTCCCTCTCCAAGGCTCTGTGTCTCTATGCTGTTTATCTGATAGATATTCCCTCTCCAAGGCTCTGTGTCTCCATGCTGTTTGATAAATATGATACATAAGGAATTCGTGCCAATTTAATTCCACTAAATGATGCACATTAACCTTAGAGAACGACAAGCATGACTGGTCAAATGTGTTTTCCATCACTGAATAGGCTAAAAAAAAAGCAGATGAGTTCACAATGGAATAAACATTTTCTCCTGGACAATTGACACTCTGCTTTTTCAATGTTTTTAATGGCCAAAATCCTGCTATTATCGGCTAACCGCAACACTGCCCTAACTTTCTGTATCCTGTCCTTATTTATGGGTGTCGCCACTATCAGCTTCCTGAAAGCAGTAAAATATATCATGTTTCCTGTTGAGCTGAAGCAAATTATTTGCGTGCCAGTTTTGACTCCATTTTGCCAGTGATTTTCCAAGACTGTTCTACTTCCACACAAATGATTCACCACCGTGACACACATCCACGCCCCCCTGCGCACACTTGGCGCGCGTTCTCGCTGTCATCAATAAGAGAGAGAAAGGAGTGTCTGACCTTCTTCTGGGACAATGGAAACACATTTTTAAAACAGGTTTTTTTTTATACCCATGATTCGGTTCTCTTTGTTCATGGCTGACTCTGTGTATACGGTAATGGGGATAACATTTCATTCGAGCTGATTCTCTAAAAGACTGCGGAAATGTGGAGTGAAGAGAGAGAGAGAGCTTTGGTTATGAATACTAGGTCTACTGTACAACAATAACATATACAAAGTGCCTAGTTCCCTATGCATTCATGTATAACATGCATGATATACACTTATTGATCAGAACTCACCAAGTAGGGAACTTGAATCGCGCTGTAACTTTTGCCAGAGGCAGAGGAGAGCGAACAACGGAGAACTCCGTAGTGAAGTTTGGTAACTCTACTGAACCAAATCATGGTTAAAAACACGATAAAAAACGAGACAAAGCAAAACGAACGAGATTGAACGGAACCGGTTAAGTTTATACGCAACTTTAATAATAAAAAACTTCCATCGCTGTTGAATACACTGAAGGGCGCACCTCTCCGCCCCGTGTCAAATCAGGTCTTCTCATTGGTGGAATGTTTACTGTAGAACTTGACGTTGGATAGGGTCGGAAGTTGATCAATAAATCAGAATGATAGATAATTATATTGCGCTTCCAAAGATGGGAGGTGGGTTATATTGATTTCCAAACTAGATAATGTTGGTTTTGTTGTATGCCATGTGTATGGGTACAATTTTAAACACCTCAAAACAAGATTTTATTTTCAGATCTTGCTGATAAACTTACTGAGCTGCAAAACAAGTATACAACATACATGGCTTATATTAGCTGGAAACTTTAATGAAACACCTGAAAACTCTTGAAACTATTTTTTAAAATAGCTCCGAAATTTCAGAATAGTGAAATCACCAAATTATTCAGTAAACTGACAGTGATCGATACATGCCGTTTCTTTAATACAAACTGACAGTGATCGATACATGCCGTTTCTTTAATACAAACTGACAGTGATCGATACATGCCGTTTCTTTAATACAAATTGACAGTGATCGATACTTTAATACAAACTGACAGTGATCGATACTTTATTACAAACTGACAGTGATCGATACTTTAATACAAACTGACAGTGATCGATACTTTAATACAAACGGACAGTGATCGATACTTTATTACAAACTGACAGTGATCGATACTTTATTACAAACTGACAGTGATCGATACTTTATTACAAACTGACAGTGATCGATACTTTATTACAAACTGACAGTGATCGATACTTTATTACAAACTGACAGTGATCGATACTTTATTACAAACTGACAGTGATCGATACTTTATTACAAACTGACAGTGATCGATACTTGGCGTTTCTTTAATACAAACTGAGATCAGATCCAGAACGTATTTGTTTCTTATTTCCCACGTTTACAGTATGACGGATCATAAAATTATATTATCAAGTTAGAAAACCCTAATAAATCCAGTATCATTTGAGGATAGTAAGACATAAGAATAACAAATAATTAAAGAGTAGCAGTAAATAACAATGTGGAGGCTATATACAGGGGGTACCGGTACAGAGTCAATGTGGAGGCTATATACAGGGGGTACCGGTACAGAGTCAATGTGGAGGCTATATACAGGGGGTACCGGTACAGAGTCAATGTGGAGGCTATATACAGGGGGGTACCGGTACAGAGTCAATGTGGAGGCTTTATACAGGGGGTACCGGTACAGAGTCAATGTGGAGGCTATATACAGGGGGTACCGGTACAGAGTCAATGTGGAAGCTATATACAGGGGGGTACCGGTACAGAGTCAATGTGGAGGCTTTATACAGGGGGTACCGGTACAGAGTCAATTCATTGACCTGGCCAAAGCTTTTGACTCTGTTAATCACCACATCCTCATCGGCAGACTTAGTAGCCTTGGTTTCTCAAACGATTGCGTCGCCTGGTTCACCAACTACTTCTCTGACAGAGTTCAGTGTGTCAAATCGGAGGGCCTACTGTCTGGACCTCTGGCAGTCTCTATGGGGGTACCACAGGGTTCAATTCTTGGGCCAACTCTTTTCTCTGTATACATAAATGATGTCGCTCTTGCTGCTGGTGAATCTCTGATCCACCTCTACGCAGACGACACCATTCTGTATACTTCTGGCCCTTCTTTGGACACTGTGTTAACAACCCTCCAGACGAGCTTCAATGCCATTCAACTCTCCTTCCGTGGTCTCCAACTGCTCCTAAACACAAGTAAAACTAAATGCATGCTCTTCAACCGATCGCTGCCTGCACCTGCCCGCCCATCCAGCATAACTTCTCTGGACGGTTCTAACTTAGAATTTGTGGACAACTACAAATACCTAGGTGTCTGGTTAGACTGTAAACTCTCCTTCCAGACTCACATCAATCATCTCCAATCCAAAGTGAAATCTAGAATTGGCTTCCTATTTCGCAACAAAGCATCCTTCACTCATGCTGCCAAACATACCCTCGTAAAACTGACCATCCTACCAATCCTCGACTTCGGCGATGTCATTTACAAAATAGCCTCCAATACCCTACTCAACAAGCTGGATGCAGTCTATCACAGTGCCATCCGTTTTGTCACCAAAGCCCCATATACAACCCACCACTGCGACCTGTATGCTCTCGTTGGCTGGCCTTCACTTCATCATCGTCGCCAAACACATTGGCTCCAGGTCATCTACAAGACCCTGCTAGGTAAAGTCCCCCCTTATCTCCGCTCACTGGTCACCATAGCAGCACCCACCTGTAGCACGCGCTCCAGCAGGTATATCTCTCTGGTCACCCCTAAAGCCAACTCCTCCTTTGGTCGTCTCTCCTTCCAGTTCTCAGCTGCCAATGATTGGAACGAACTACAAAAATCTCTAAAACTGGAAACACTTATCTCCCTCACTAGCTTTAAGCACCAGCTGTCAGAGCAGCTCACAGATCTCTGCACCTGTACATAGCCCATCTTTAATTGAGCCCAAACTACTACCTTTTCCCCTACTGTATTTATTTATTTTATTTATTTTGCTCCTTTGCACCATATTATTTATATTTTAACTTTTAACTTTCTTCAAACTACAAATCTACCATTCCAGTGTTTTTTCTTGCCATACTTTATTTACTTTGGTGGCATTTTTTTGCCTTTACCTCCATTATCTCACATCATTTGCTCACATTGTATATAGTCTTATTTTTTTCTACTGCATCATTGATTGTATGTTGTTTTACTCCATGTGTAACTCTGTGTTTTTGTATGTTGTCGAACTGCTTTGCTTTATCTTGGCCAGGTCGCAATTGTAAATGAGAACTTGTTCTCAACTTGCCTACCTGGTTAAATAAAGGTGAAATAAAAAAATAAATAAAAAATATACAGGGGGTACTGGTACAGAGTCAATGTGGAGGCTATATACAGGGGGTACCGGTACAGAGTCAATGTGGAGGCTATATACAGGGGGTACCGGTACAGAGTCAATGTGGAGGCTATATACAGGGGGTACCGGTACAGAGTCAACGTGGAGGCTATATACAGGGGGGTACCGGTACAGAGTCAATGTGGAGGCTATATACAGGGGGTACTGGTACAGAGTCAATGTGGAGGCTTTATACAGGGGGTACCGGTACAGAGTCAATGTGGAGACTATATACAGGGGGTACCGGTACAGAGTCAATGTGGAGGCTTTATACAGGGGGTACCGGTACAGAGTCAATGTGGAGGCTATATACAGGGGGTACCGGTACAGAGTCAATGTGGAGGCTTTATACAGGGGGTACCGGTACAGAGTCAATGTGGAGGCTATATACAGGGTGTTACGGTACAGAGTCAATGTGGAGGCTATATACAGGGGGTACCGGTACAGAGTCAATGTGGAGGCTATATACAGGGGGTACCGGTACAGAGTCAATGTGGAGACTATATACAGGGGGTACCGGTACAGAGTCAACGTGGAGGCTATATACAGGGGGGTACCGGTACAGAGTCAATGTGGAGACTATATACAGGGGGTACCGGTACAGAGTCAACGTGGAGGCTATATACAGGGGGGTACCGGTACAGAGTCAATGTGGAGGCTATATACAGGGGGTACCGGTACAGAGTCAATGTGGAGGCTTTATACAGGGGGTACCGGTACAGAGTCAATGTGGAGGCTATATACAGGGGGTACCGGTACAGAGTCAATGTGGAGGCTATATACAGAGGGTACCGGTACAGAGTCAATGTGGAAGCTATATACAGGGGGGTACCGGTACAGAGTCAATGTGGAGGCTTTATACAGGGGGTACCGGTACAGAGTCAATGTGGAGGCTATATGCAGGGTGTACCGGTACAGAGTCAATGTGGAGGCTATATGCAGGGGGTACCGGTACAGAGTCAATGTGAGGGGCACCGGTGTCGAGGTAGTTGAGGTAATATGTACATGTAGGTAGAGTTATTAAAGTGACTACGCATAGATAACAACAGAGAGTAGCAGCAGGAAGTCCAGGATCCAGTTGCAGAGGGAGGTGTTTCGTCCCAGGATCCTTAGCTTAGTGATGAGCTTTGAGGGCACTATGGTGTTGAACGCTGAGCTGTAGTCAATGAATAGCTTTCTCACATAGGTGTTTCTTTTGTCCAGGTGTGAAAGGGCAGTGTGGAGTGTAATAGAGACTGCGTTATCTGTGGATCTGTTGGGGCGGTATGCAAATTGGAGTGGGTCTAGGGTTTCTGGGATAATGGTGTTGATATGAGCCATGACCAGCCTTTCAAAGCACTTCATGGCTACAGATGTGAGTGCTACAGGTCGGTAGTCATTTAGGCAGGTTACCTTAGTGTTCTTGGGCACAGGGACTATGGTGGTCTGCTTGAAACATGTTGGTATTACAGACTCAGACAGGGAGATGTTAAAAATGTCACTGAAGACACTTGCCAGTTGGTCAGCACATGCTCGGAGTACACGTCCTGGTAATCCGTCTTGCCCAGCGTCCTTGTGAAAGGTGACCTGTTTAAAGGTCTTACACACATCGGGTACGGAGAGTGTAATTACAGTTGTCCGGAACAGCTGGTGCTCTCATGCATGTTTCAGTGTTACTTGATCTAGATCAAACTGGTTTGAGGAGGGTGAGAAAATATTAACAACACCTTGTGTAAAGACCCTATGATCATCTCTAAACTGCAATCATCTCTAACTGTGATAATCTCTAATTGTGTATATTCTTTCTATGAACATCTGTATAAATCTAATTTTAATGGGATTGAATGTGAACATTCCCAGTCCTGTGAAGTCCATAGATTAGGGCCTAATCAATGTTTTTCAATTGACTGATTTCCTTATATGAACTGTAACTCAATAAAATCTTAGAAATTATGCAATTCTGTGTTTCATAAGAAGAAAATATATTGATAATGACGTCCTGTTTATTTGTATAATAATAATAATAATAATAATACAATTAAAATCAGAATGACTGATTACCAGGTGGAAGATGATGATAGGTCTAAAGATTGTAGCCTCAGCCATTAAAACTTCTTAGGGATAGGGGGCAGTATTTTCACGTCCGGATGAAAAATGTGTCCAGAGTAAACTGCCTGCTACTCAGGCCCAGGATATGCATATTATTAGTATATTTGGATAGAAAACACTCTGAAATTTCTAGAACTGTTTGAATGATGTCTGTGAGTATAACAGAACTCATATGGCAGGCAAAAACCTGAGAAAAATCCAACCAGGAAGTGGGAAATCTGAGGCTTGTCGTTTTTCAAGTGATTCCCTATCCCAACATACAGTGTCTGTGGGGTCATATTGCACTTCCTAAGGCTTCCACTAGATGTCAACAGTCTTTAGAACCTTGTTTCATGCTTTTATGTGAATGGGGAGAGAATAAGAGCTGTTCCAACCAGGTGTCCCAGGATAAGGCATGAGTTCAGTCACGCGCGCAGCCTTGGGAGCGAGCTGAGCTCATCTTCATTCCTAAAGAGAAAGGATGTCCGGTTGGAATTTTATTGAAGATTTATGATAAAAACAACCTAAAGATTGATTCTATACATCGTTTGACATGTTTCTACAAACTGTAGTATAACTTTTTTGACTTTTCGTCTGGACTTAGTAAGCGCGCGCCTTCTGCATTTGGAATAGTGAACAAAATGGAGGTATTTGGACATAAAGATTAACTTTATCGAACATTTATTGTGGAACTGGGATTGCTGGGAGTGCATTCCGATGAAGATCATCACAAAGGTAAGTGAATATTTATCATGCCATTTCTGAGTTTTGTTGACTCCAACATGGCGGGTTTCTGTTTGGCTTGTTGTTGTTGTCTGAGCGCCGTACTCAGATTACTGCAAAGTGTGCTTTCGCCGTGAAGCTTTTTTGAAATCTGACACAGCGGTTGCATTAAGGAGAAGTGTATCTTTAATTCTGTGCATAACACTTGTATATTTTATCAAAGTTTATGATAAGTATTTCTGTAAATTGACGTGGCTCTCTGCTAAATCACTGGAGGTTTTGGAGGCAAAACATTACTGAACATAACGCGCCAATGTAAACTGAGATTTTTGGATATAAATATGAACTTTATCGAACAAAACATACATGTATTGTGTAACATGAAGTCCTATGAGTGCCATCTGATGAAGATCATCAAAAGGTTAGTGATTCATTTTAGCTGCATTTCTGGTTTTTGTGACGCCTCTCCTTGCTTGGAAAATGGCTGTGTGGCTTTTCTTGTTTAGGTGGTGTCCTAACATAATCTAATGTTATGCTTTTGCCGTAAAGCCTTTTTGAAATCGGACACTGTGGTTGGATTAACGAGAATCTTATCTTTAAAATGGTGTATAATACTTGTATGTGTGAGAAATTTGAATTTTGAGATTTTTGTTGTTTTGAATTTGGCGCTCTGCTATTTCACTGGCTGTTGTCAAATCGATCCCGCTAAAGGGATTGGCGCGTTAAGGGGTCTCTAAGACGTTAAAAACCTAATATCCCCATCAGTGTCAGTGAACGGTCTATACAGGGTGAACATTAGAATGGAATAATGTAGTCAATCAGAATAAAAGCCAAAACACAGTGAAGGCTAGAGGACAACTCACCCATTCACATCCCTCCCCAGTCCTTGCAGCCCTAGCCTCAGGGACAGGCAGACCCCTACACACCCTTCCTCTGGCCTCCCAAATAACTAGCCCCCATAGCCCTTTACCCTGCCCTGACCAAGGGGGGATGGAGATAGACCCCCTCCAGGACTGATCAGAGCCCAGTTAGCACATTTGTTTCCTTGGAAGTTGTGGGAACGTACATTTTTGGTTTCCCATTGCTTCTGGGAACGAAGCATAAGTTTCCTGACCGTTCTGGGAATGTTCATTTTTAGGTTGTAGGGAGGTTCTGAGAATGTTTTACTCTGGTTCCCTGAAAGTATTCCTGGGAGGTTTCAACTTCTGAGAATGGAAATTATTGGTCATTTGACATAATTATAACACTGCTAGCTTAGGTTAACTGTTTTGAACATTCTTTGAATGTTAATATTTTGTGTTCTGAGAACATGACCTTAAATAGAATCATGAGGAAACCTGCATAAAACGTTATGCTGAAGTACTGATATTCCAACAGAATAACGTTGTCTGAACAATGCCAACATTATTTTAAATAGAACTATGAGGAAACCTGTAGGAAGCATTATGCTGAAGTACTGAAAAAAAATAGATATTTGTAAACAGGAGAGAACCTCATTCTGGTCTACGCTCATTTTTTCAGTGAGTTTTTTTCTTTCCCAGACCATTTGGTCAGGTAAAAATGTATTTGAACTCACATTTCACTAACTGACATAATGGTAGGCAACGTTTTAGGTTTAAAATTAAATATTGACTATTTGTTAATGGCTTTTCCATTTCTAAGCCTGTAGTGAACCGTTTGGGAGCCAAAACGAACGACTCTTTCAGTTGAGCGGAGCCAAAACGGACGACTCTTTCAGTTGAGCGGAGCCAAAACAAACGACTCTTTCAGTTGAGAGGAGCCAAAACGGACGACTCTTTCAGTTGAGCGGAGCCAAAACGAACGACTCTTTCAGTTGAGCGGATCCAAAACGGACGACTCTCAGTTGAGCGGAGCCAAAACGAACGACTCTTTCAGTTGAGAGGAGCCAAAACGGACGACTCTTTCAGGTGAGCGGAGCCAAAACGAACGACTCTTTCAGTTGAGAGGAGCCAAAACGAACGACTCTTTCAGTTGAGCGGAGCCAAAACGAACGACTCTTTCAGTTGAGCGGATCCAAAACGGACGACTCTCAGTTGAGCGGAGCCAAAACGAACGACTCTTTCAGTTGAGAGGAGCCAAAACGGACGACTCTTTCAGGTGAGCGGAGCCAAAACGAACGACTCTTTCAGTTGAGAGGAGCCAAAACGAACGACTCTTTCAGTTGAGCGGAGCCAAAACGAACGACTCTTTCAGTTGAGCGGAGCCAAAACGAACGACTCTTTCAGTTGAGCGGATCCAAAACGGACGACTCTCAGTTGAGCGGATCCAAAACGGACGTCTCTTTCAGTTGAGAGGAGCCAAAACGGACGACTCTTTCAGTTGAGCGGATCCAAAACGGACGTCTCTTTCAGTTGAGAGGAGCCAAAACGGACGACTCTTTCAGTTGAGAGGAGCCAAAACGGACGACTCTTTCAGTTGAGAGGAGCCAAAACGAACGACTCTTTCAGTTGAGCGGAGCCAAAACGAACGACTCTTTCAGTTGAGCGGATCCAAAACGGACGTCTCTAAATTGAACGGCTCACAGAACAGCCTCAGGAATGCCTGTCACTATGCCACAGAGCTCAAATGGGACAATGGTGGGTTTTTACAAGTTTTTTTTTTTTAAAGGGCAACAAATTAAATTTGTAATAGAAACGAAGAAAAAAAAACATTTGAGTGAATAATTAATTATTTATAATAATGTATTAATGATACCAACCAGGAAGTGTCCAATGGGGTAAATGCAGATGGACCAACCCCAGGCTTCAGCCTCTGTACCTTTTCTAGCCTCTATGCTGCATCAGTTGGGCTACAGGTTCATTTTGGAGTAGGATGTCTTTTCAAAAAGTCCCCAGAACGGAGCTTCTCAGTCCTTCTACATAAAAGTTGTCCCTGGGAGGACCCCAGAACGGAGCTTCTCAATCCTTCTACATAAAAGTTGTCCCTGGGAGGACCCCAGATCCCCTCAGGAAGGAGACTGGTATTGAGCAAACTCACAATTGAAATACATTTAACAAAATTATCTTATTTTCCTAAAATGCATTCTGGTCATTACTTTCTTATATGAAACAGGAGGTTAACTTGGCCCCAGACAAATCAGTAATTCACTGTGGATTCACTTAAGTGCTTTTCATTGTCTTATCTCTGCACACACAGGTCTTGAAGGCGAGTTTGTCCATTTTATTCAGTCCCCCCCCCTCTCAAAATGAACATTATATTACAACAATCAGTTACTCAAGACAACTTTAAATATGATTAAAAAAAACAATGAAAACAAACCAAAAAAATATTTCAGTAACATGGATTACAGATACGACTTTATATGAATTATTTTAGTGAACCAAAAAACAGCCTGTTCTGTTTCTACTCCCTTGTCCTTATGGAAATTGTCTTTAGTTTGGAGTTAGCAAAAGCACAAACAGATCTGGGATCAGGCTAACAAAATATTTCATAAACTGTTTAACATTGTTATCGTCAATATTTGGTCCTTTGGGCTAGCTCACAGTGGCTGTCTGAAGTGGCACCCTATACAGTGCATAGGGAATACGCTGCCAATTCTGACATTCCAATCTCTGACCCAATACACAAAGTATCAGTCTCAAATGATGCCCTATTCCCCTACGCAGTGCGCCCTATTCCCCTACGCAGTGCGCCCTATTCCCCTACGCAGTGCGCCCTATTCCCCTACGCAGTGCGCCCTATTCCCCTACGCAGTGCGCCCTATTCCCCTACGCAGGTGTGTTAGCCTGTAGCGTCCGTGCTGAAGAACACCGGAGGTAGTGATGACCAAGCCTTCAGGGAGGTTTCTTTCATTACAGACTTCAGCCTGTGATCTGTGAACAGAGTGAGGGAGGGATGGATGGAAAGATGGATGACTGGTCTCTGTTCCCATCAGGAGGAGGGATGGATGGAAAGATGGATGACTGGTCTCTGTTCCCATCCCCCTCTACCATGGAGTTGTTGTTACCACAAGGAGGGTGAGAGACAGGCCTCTCCCCTCTACTAGTCTCTGTTCCCATCCCCCTCTACCATGGAGTTGTTGGTACCACAAGGAGGGTGAGAGACAGGCCTCTCCCCTCTACTAGTCTGTTCCCATCCCCCTCTACCATGGAGTTGTTGGTACCACAAGGAGGGTGAGAGACAGGCCTCTCCCCTCTACTAGTCTCTGTTCCCATCCCCCTCTACCATGGAGTTGTTGGTACCACAAGGAGGGTGAGAGACAGGCCTCTCCCCTCTACTGGTCTCTGTTCCCATCCCCCTCTACCATGGAGTATCTCTCACAGGGGTTAATGTTACACCATGCAGAGGGCAGAGAGACGGGACAGGAGAAGGCACAGGGAACGGTTTCCATGACGTTACGCTCCAGGAAGTTAAACACGGGGTTCCACCAGGTCCTTGACAGGTAGTTGTTAGATGCCCCGCGTAGAGCCTGAACACAAAATGTAAAGATTGGTTTAGAAAATAATAATAAACAAAGAAGAAGTATACAGATTGAGAGGTTTTTCTTTTCAAAAAAGACACTCGTGTAATAATCCATTGGATTTCTAGAGACAGACATGAATCAAAGCTCAGAGTTAATCAGTGTGAACTAAAGAGAACATCTCGAATCAGTTGAGGCTGTAGTGTGACGTAACTATCCAGACACACAACAACCATCATGTCAATACTACGTGTATGTATGTATATATATCCTACGTGTGTATATATCCTACGTGTGTGTATATATCCTACGTGTGTGTGTGTGTGTATTTATCCTACGTGTGTGTGTGTGTGTGTGTGTGTGTGTATATATATAAATAAATATCCTACATGTGTGTATGTATATCCTACCTGTGTGTGTGTGTATATTCTACCTGTGTGTGTGTATATTCTACCTGTGTGTGTGTGTGTGTGTGTGTGTGTGTGTGTGTGTGTGTGTGTGTGTGTGTGTGTGTGTATATATATAAATAAATATCCTACATGTGTGTATGTATATCCTACCTGTGTGTGTGTGTGTGTATATTCTACCTGTGTGTGTGTGTGTGTGTGTGTGTATATCCTACCTGTGTGTGTGTGTGTGTGTATCCTACCTGTGTGTTGGCCATGGTGTGATACCACCAGAAGAGGCGTGATGTAATAAAGTAGGCGAAGACAACATCAATGCTGTAATGCTCATGACCAATCAGGATACAGACCACGCCCACAGCACTTAGCAACCAGCACAACCACACGTACCACCACATCTTCTTGGGGGAGTCTGAGGAGGTAAACAAATAAACATATAGTTACAACAACCTCACGTGTCAATTGTTTTCGCCCCTATTTTCCAGATTTAGTCAAAAAAATATCCCATTTCCCAATTCGAAATACATTTATCAGAGCCTCACAGGACTGGTAAATATACTACATTACCAAAAGTATGTGGACACCTGCTATTATCTAACATTAGGTAGAAACACTACATGACCAAAAGTATGTGGACACCTGCTATTATCTAACATTAGGTAGAAACACTACATGACCAAAAGTATGTGGACACCTGCTATTATCTAACATTAGGTAGAAACACTACATGACCAGAAGTATGTGGACACCTGCTATTATCTAACATTATGTAGAAACACTACATGACCAAAAGTATGTGGACACCTGCTCATTGAACATCTCATTCCAAAATCATGGACATTAATATGGAGTTAGTCCCCCTTTGTTGCTATAACAGCCTCCACTATTCTGGGAAGGCTTTCCACTAGATGTTGGAACATTGCTGAGGGGACTTGTTTCCATTCAGCCACAAGAGCGTTAGTGAGGTCGGGCACTGATGTTGGGTGATTAGGCCTGGCTGACAGTCGGCCTTCCAATTCATCCCAAAGGTGTTCGATGGGCTTGAGGTCAGGGCTCTGCAGGCAAGTCAAGTTCTTCCACACCAATCTCGACAAACAATTTCTGTATGGCTCTCACTTTGTGCCCAGGGGCATTGTCATGCTGAAACAGGAAAGGGCCTTCCCCAAACTGTTGCCACAAAGTTGGAAGCACAGAATCATCTAGAACGGTCCCAGGTTAGAGAGGCTACGGCCCCCCCGACCCGGTCCCAGGTTAGAGAGGCCACGGTCCCCCGACCCGGTCCCATGTTAGAGAGGCCACGGTCCCCCGACCCGGTCCCATGTTAGAGAGGCTACAGTCCCCCGACCCGGTCCCAGGTTAGAGAGGCTACAGTCCCCCGACCCGGTCCCAGGTTAGAGAGGCTACAGTCCCCCGACCCGGTCCCAGGTTAGAGAGGCTACAGTCCCCCGACCCGGTCCCAGGTTAGAGAGGCCACAGTCCCCCGACCCGGTCCCAGGTTAGAGAGGCCACAGTCCCCCGACCCGGTCCCAGGTTAGAGAGGCCACAGTCCCCCGACCCGGTCCCAGGTTAGAGAGGCCACAGTCCCCCGACCCGGTCCCAGGTTGAGAGGCCACAGTCCCCCGACCCGGTCCCAGGTTAGAGAGGCCACAGTCCCCCGACCCGGTCCCAGGTTAGAGAGGCCACAGTCCCCCGACCCGGTCCCATGTTAGAGAGGCCACAGTCCCCCAACCCGGTCCCATGTTAGAGAGGCCACAGTCCCCCGACCCGGTCCCAGGTTAGAGAGGCCACAGTCCCCCGACCCGGTCCCAGGTTAGAGAGGCTACAGTCCCCCGACCCGGTCCCATGTTAGAGAGGCTACAGTCCCCCGACCCGGTCCCATGTTAGAGAGGCCACAGTCCCCCGACCCGGTCCCAGGTTAGAGAGGCCACAGTCCCCCGACCCGGTCCCAGGTTAGAGAGGCCACAGTCCCCCGACCCGGTCCCAGGTTAGAGAGGCTACAGTCCCCCGACCCGGTCCCATGTTAGAGGCTACAGTCCCCCGACCCGGTCCCAGGTTAGAGAGGCCACAGTCCCCCGACCCGGTCCCAGGTTAGAGAGGCCACAGTCCCCCGACCCGGTCCCAGGTTAGAGAGGCTACAGTCCCCCGACCCGGTCCCAGGTTAGAGGCCACGGTCCCCCGACCCGGTCCCAGGTTAGAGGCCACAGTCCCCCACTAGAGGGGTGACCTCCTTTCTGTAACACTTCTCTATTTCCTTAATAAAATAAGAATCTCAGTATTTCCACTGAATAAACAGGTGTGAGTGTGTGTGTGTGTGTGTGTGTGTGTGTGTGTGTACACGTACACTCTTGGATAAACAGGTATGCCAATGTGAGGGTTACAGAGCGTGTGTGTGTGTGTGTGTGTGTGTGTGTGTGTGTGTGTCTGTGTATATACACGTACACTCTTGGATAAACAGGTATGCCAGTGTGAGGGTTACAGTGTGTCCACTGTAGAGGAAGTCTCCACACATGAGATGCCCCCCGGTGATTGACAGGCCTCCTCCACTAATCAGACCCAGAATACGCCACACCATCCCTTCAGAGTCACCATAAAGCTAGAAGGGCGGGAAGAGAGGTTTAGTTAACAATGGACTGATCCTGGATTATTAAACATACTGCAATGGACTGATCCTGGATTATTAACATACTGCAATGGACTGATCCTGGATTATTAACATACTGCAATGGACTGATCCTGGATGAATTAACATACTGCAATGGACTGATCCTGGACTATTAAACATACTGCAATGGACTGATCCTGGATTATTAACATACTGCAATAGCCTGATCCTGGACTATTAACATACTGCAATGGACTGATCCTGGATTAATTAACATACTGCAATGGACGGATCCTGGATTATTAAACATACTGCAATGGACTGATCCTGGATTATTAACATACTGCAATGGACTGATCCTGGACTATTCTATGCATAATTTCTGCTGATGCTATGTATTGGCCTATAGAGCCCCACAGTGGAGGTGTCATAATACCCATAAAACCTAGCGGTCAAACAGGGAAATGGTTCCAATCCGTTTTTCCACCATTGATTTTTCCCCCATAGGGGATTTTAGAAACACTTCAAATAAGGGCTGTGTTTCATGTAGGCTGAACCCTGACGTGGCGTTTTGATAACCATGCAAATCTCTCTAGGACAAGGTGACTATTTCCCTGTTTGACCGCTAGGCTTTATGGGTATCATGACTCATCATGTGGTATTCAATGAGAGGCTTTGAAGCCACCGGTCGGCCAAATTGGCCCTACCTAGTAGGAGCAGTCTTCCATAGGAATGAATGGAATTCTACAGGATTTCAGTTAAAACTTTCAAGGACAACATTAAAATGTATTTTATTATTATTTGTTGTTGTGGGAACAGTAACATTAGTGCTTTCTAAAATGAAAGGAAAAAGTTTTTATATATTAAAAATATGTTTATCTCACAATCTAATTTAGAAGCATTAAGGTGTCTGGAATGGAACATGTGACTAAAACAAAATGTAGACATATACACACTAAACAAAAATATAAACCCAACATGTAACGTGTTGGTCCCATGTTTCAAGAGAAATAAAAGATCCCAGAAATGTTCCATACGCACAAAAAAAAAATATATATATATTTCTCTCCAATTTTGTGCACAATTTTGTTTACATCCCCGTTAGTGAGCATTTCTCCTTTGTCAAGGTAATCCATCCACCTGACAGGTGTGGCATATCAAGAAGCTGATTAAACAGCATGACCATTACACAGGTGCACCTTGTGCTGGGGACAATAACAGGCCACTCTAAAATGTGTAGATTTGTCACACAGCCCAATGCCACAGATGTCTGAGGTTTGAGGGAGGTTGCAATTGGAATGCTGACTGCAGGAATGTCCACCAGAGTTGTTGCCAAATAAATTCTCTACCATAAGCCGCTTCCAACGTCGTTTTAGAGAATTTCGCAGAACGTCCAACCGGCCTCACAACCGCAGACCACATGTATGGTGTCGTGTGGGCGAGCAGTTTGCTGACGTCAGCGTTGTGAACAGAGCGCCCCATGGTGTCGGTGGGGTTATGGTATGGGGCAGGCATAAGCTACAGACAATGAACACAGTTGCATTTTATCGATGGTAATTTGAATGCACAGAGATACCGTTTGGAGATCCTGAGGCCCATTGTCGTGCCATTCATCCACCTCCATCACCTCATGTTTCAGCATGATAATGCACGGCCCCATGTCGCAAGGATCTGGACACAATTCCTGGAGCTGAAAATGTCCCAGTTCTTCCATGGCCTGCATACTCACCAGACATGTCACCCATTGAGCATGTTTGGGATGCTCTGGATCGATGTGTACAACAGCGTGTTCCAGTTCCCACCAATATCCAGCAACTTCACACAGCCATTGAAGAGGAGTGGGACAACATTCCACAGGACACAATCAACAGCCTGATAACCTCTATGTGAAGGAGATGTGTTGCGCTGCATGAGCCAAATGTTGGTCACACCAGATACTGACTGGTTTCTGATCCACGCCCCTACCTTTTTATTTTGGTATCTGTGACCAACAGATTTATATCTGTATTCCCAGTCATGTAAAATCCATAGATAAGGATCTAATGAATTCTATTTAAATTGACTGATTTCCTTGTATGAACTGTAACTCAATCTTTGAAACTATTGCATGTTGACTTTATATTTTTTTGGTTCAGTATAAATGCATTTCTGTAGATTCCAAAATATATTTTACAAAATGCTGTGGAGTGCCAAGATGCAGGCCCCTACATCAGTCATCTAGTCTTTATATGAATCATTGTGTACCTTGGGAGCGCAGGTGAAGTGTTTGCCAGGCACAGGCAGCGTGGTGATATACATGGTGACACAACGGTACATGTACAACGTTCCAATCATGAAGAAACACCTTCGACCAATGATGGACCTGGAGGGGGAAGTTACCACAATTAGAACAGCACAGTCTAAACCAATGATGGACCTGGAGGGGGAAGTTACCACAATTAGAACAGCACAGTCTAAACCAATAGTCTAAAAAAAAAACATAACAATGTATACAGACATAATATAACATTTAAAAAATGTCTCTATTCCTTTGAAACTTTTGTGAGTGTAATGTTTACAGTCTATTGTAAAATTTTTTTAACTTAACTTGCTTTATCAAATGTAAACATGTGTTTGCCGTACCAATAAAGTTCTTTGAATTGAAAGAAAGATAAGGATTTGAGAGAGAGAACGATAGAGAATGATGTACTTGTGTTTGAGGAAGAGCCACTGTATGAACCAAAGTCCCACCAACACCATCCCGTTGACTTCGGTTACCGTAAACGCCCACGGTACACGGTCCACATAGTCAAAGAACTTATCCGGTAACGGCGGACTGACCGATTTATCCGGTACCCGTTCGTGTACGACGGTGATGATGACGGTGGTCAGAATGAGGTTGAATAGCGCATACACGAACGCCACCCCCGTTTTCCACCATTCGCGCGGCAACCGGTTGCTACGGCCTTCCGGTACCGAAATCTTGATGTAGTCGCTATGTTTCCGGAGACCGTTGCTAAGCGACCGAATTAGCCGGCTGGATTTGCTGCTAGCTCCGCTAGTCCGTCGGTCGTCCTGGTTAAGCTTGGAATTAGGGATGTGGTCCGTTATCGTTGATGAGGAAGGGTTGCCGCGAGGGTTGCCGTTGGGGACGATGTGAGGAGGTGGCGGCGGCTGGGACTCCATTGTCACAGAGACCTCTAGGTGGTAGTGGCCTCTAGTTGGTTTCTCCTCCTCTTCGTGCATCAGTTCTGGGGTGAATATTTTTGAGACACTCAACCAGCCAATCAGCAGGCTCCAAACACGTCCTTTAACCAATCAGTAGTCTCCAACAAACAAAAAAAGTATAATCCAGAAACTTCCAGCAAGGTGTAACCTCCGACCTCCGATAATGTTTGGTGGGTTAGAGGTACCTGATCAATGTGATCGATAATCCTATCAGTTCTAGTCTGGTCAAATAAATCAGCTCTGAGGGTATCAACAAATGTCAAGAGAGCTTTGGAAAACACCTGGAAAACACCTGGAAAACACAAGAACACAGACATCAGAAACTGTCCAGGAGACTAGAACCCGTTTCTACCTGATCAAATACAAAAGGAAGTGAAATGTACAAAAGAGGAAGGAAGGGGTGAAAACCTGTTCCAATAGCTAGCTCAGGAGGCTGGTGGTAATGGCTGGAGCGGAGTCACTGGAATGGTATCAAATACATCAAACACGTGGTTTCCATGGTTTGATAACATTCCATTCCATTCATTCCGTTCCAGACGGTATTATGAGCTGTCCTCTCCTCAGTAGCATCCACAGACAGACAGGCTGTGCTCTCAGAGCTCTCAGGGGCAGTTTCCCGGACACGTTTATAAGCCTAGTTCTAGATTTGAAAGGCATTCTTAATGTCCCCTATTTAAAATGGTTTTTAGTCCAGGACTGGACTTTGATCTGTGTCTGGGGAAAACCAGCCCTCAGTGGTCAGAGAGGACAGGCTGGTAACATGGTGTGTTCTCTTCTATCTGAACTCTCTGTACAGTCACACTCAGTCAACACAGGTGGGAAATGTTCCGTTCCTACTTGTAGGAATGTTGGTTTTGACTCAAGAGTAACCAGAGAGAGAAAGAACCACACCTTAAAACCTCTCACACACATTCCTCACTCTTTAAACCACAGGTGATTTCACACACACACACACACACACACACCTCGGTGTGCTTTATTAGTGTGGTTGAAGCAGAACAATGAGGAGTTCAGACTGCTCCAACAACTGGCAGGATCGAGGGAGGGAGGGAGGAGAGAGGGGGAGGGGAGAGGGAGGGAGGGGAGAGAGAGGGGGAGGGGAGAGGGAGGGAGGGAGGGAGGGAGGAGAGAGGGGGAGGGGAGAGGGAGGGAGGGGAGAGAGGGGCAGAAGGGCTATTCAGAGAATGTGAATCACAATGCAATCATCTAAAACAATGACATTACCTAGGTAACTAAACAACACTGTTACGTAACACACACACAGTTGGAGAAAAGTATATTGAGTGAGTGAGTGAGTGAGTGAGTGAGTGAGTGAGTGAGTGAGTGAGTGTACTCAAAATGCTACAAATAATTTTTCTCCAGATCATATCTGGCCTGCATGTTAATGTGTGACTGAACCCCCTCTAATCCACCCCCTGTCTTCTCCCATTTTACTCTAATATAAACCATCTTTCTCCCATTTCACTCTAATATAAACCATCTTTCTCCCATTTTACTCTAATATAAACCGTCTTTCTCCCATTTTACTCTAATATAAACCGTCTTTCTCCCATTTCACTCTAATATAAACCGTCTTTCTCCCATTTCACTCTAATATAAACCGTCTTTCTCCCATTTCACTCTAATATAAACCGTCTTTCTCCCATTTCACTCTAATATAAACCGTCTTTCTCCCATTTTACTCTAATATAAACCGTCTTTCTCCCATTTTACTCTAATATAAACCGTCTTTCTCCCATTTCACTCTAATATAAACCATCTTTCTCCCATTTTACTCTAATATAAACCATCTTTCTCCCATTTTACTCTAATATAAACCATCTTCTCCCATTTTACTCTAATATAAACCGTCTTTCTCCCATTTTACTCTAATATAAACCGTCTTTCTCCCATTTTACTCTAATATAAACCATCTTTCTCCCATTTTACTCTAATATAAACCGTCTTTCTCCCATTTTACTCTAATATAAACCATCTTCCTCCCATTTTACTCTAATATAAACCATCTTCCTCCCATTTTACTCTAATATAAACCGTCTTTCTCCCATTTTACTCTAATATAAACCATCTTTCTCCCATTTTACTCTAATATAAACCGTCTTTCTCCCATTTTACTCTAATATAAACCATCTTTCTCCCATTTTACTCTAATATAAACCGTCTTTCTCCCATTTTACTCTAATATAAACCATCTCCCATTTTACTCTAATATAAACCATCTCCCATTTTACTCTAATATAAACCATCTTTCTCCCATTTTACTCTAATATAAACCATCTCCCATTTTACTCTAATATAAACCATCTCCCATTTTACTCTAATATAAACCATCTCCCATTTCACTCTAATATAAACCATCTCCCATTTTACTCTAATATAAACCATCTTTCTCCCATTTTACTCTAATATAAACCATCTTCTCCCATTTTACTCTAATATAAACCATCTCCCATTTTACTCTAATATAAACCATCTTTCTCCCATTTTACTCTAATATAAACCATCTTTCTCCCATTTTACTCTAATATAGGGTTGCAAAGGGTTGGAAACTTTCCAGTAAATTCATCAACAACAAAAAAAAAGTTAGTTTATAACAGTGAACTTTTTTTTTGTGGGATACACATAAGGCAATTCTATTTCTTGTGGCATATTTTGATTAAACTATCCCCAATTCAATGGAATTGCAACCCTCTACATGTGCAGTATACTCTTCCATCACATGTACAGCTGATATATGAAGCATGAATCAGTTCAATTAGACATTGAACATGGACCCTGTATGAATCCTGGATCTACAGCTGTCAAGACAGGTTTTAGTACAGAGATCTCAGAAAACGCAGTGTGACTACGTAACGTTTTGTGTGTCTTTATGTTACGGGGTGAAAACTGGTTTTTTCATGGGCAACGCAAATCCTAAATAATAAAAATGAACAATAGAACACTTCTAACTGAAAGTCACCCGTCATTAACATGGTTCTTCAATAGTTATACATAATACTTGTTTGGATGCGCATTTGGTGTCGAGCGTGTTTAAATTACAGTGATATTTTCACACATCATCTGACCCAGGAAGGATATTTTTTTTTTAAACTACAGTCAAGTGTGGAACAGCTGTTGTGATTGGGCATGAGATGCAACAACCGCCCAAGTGAAGAAGTGGAGAAACAAAAACAAGGTGTTGGCGAGGAATGTCCAGAATATTTTGGCGTCTCTTTCGTTATACAGGTGAAGACAGTAGTGTCTGGATCCATGTTGGATCTAATATCCCTTGTGATATTGACCATCTGTTGTTATCTGCTTGATTTACAGCATCAAGGTACATTTTTTACATTTTTAGTCATTTAGCAGACGCTCTTACCCAGAGCGACTTACAGTAGTGAATGCATACATTTCATACTTTTTTTTCTCTCTGTACTGGTCCCCCGTGGGAATCAAACCCACAACCCTGGCGTTGCAAACACCATGCTCTACCAACTGAGCTACAGGGGACCACGTATTTTCATATGGATTGGACACCAAGTCTACTGTCCAGAGAGACAATTGCAGCAACACCAAAGGCACTTCCTATTCATTATTCTGGATATTATCATAGCTGTGGAAAGTAAGAGTGCTGCAACACCCCCTGAAAAATCTGGAGAAAAAAATAATAATGTTTTGAAAATTATTTTTTTTTTCCTTCACAAAAGTAGTGCATCTAATGACAACATCTAATGCTGGCTTCAACTTGGCTTTCCATACAAATCCTATCATTAAAAAAAAGAAACCTGCTTTTGTGGTCACTTTGTGGTGAGAAAAACAGCGATGGTGAGATTAATGCTACCAATATTTATGGATTTATTATGTGTTCCTGTGTTGGCCACAAAGGCTCCAGAAACATTACCAAGGATCCAATCTATACAGTCAGGCAATGTCCACATTATTCCCTCATAGTTTAGAATGTAAGAACAACTAAAATGTCAACTAGAATGTCAACTAGAATGTCAACTAGAATGTCAACTAGAATATCAATTAGAATGTCAATTAGAATGTCAACTAGAATGTCAACTAGAATGTCAATTAGAATGTCAATTAGAATGTCAACTAGAATATCAATTAGAATGTCAACTAGAATGTCAACTAGAATATCAATTAGAATGTCAATTAGAATGTCAAGGCCTAAAGAAGTATTCTTAACATGATAATGGCCTACTTTTTATTTGACACTTTTTGCATGTTTTTTGGGGGAAGGGGTCTATTAGGCCCTATACACAACACATACACACACGTATAATTTATATAAGTGTATAACATTGAGGTCCTTATATTACCATTAAGTGCTTGAAAAAGTACTTGAATTTGACTTGTCAATGCCTGTATGAACCCTGCTTATTAAAGGACGTATTGTACTAGATCTGTGTTGTAAAGGTGAAGTTATGGGACAATTTGTATATATTTTCACTTTTGGTAAACATGTAGAACTGCATAAAAAAAAAGTTTTGTTTTGTTTCAAACCATTTAAAAAATAATAATAATAATAATAATAATGTTGATCCCAATGTCACACATTGGCTCAAGTATTAATAGAAAGATCCATCTATACTAATACAATCTGACACGGTTGCTCGAGGCCTGTGGAGGTCCGTTGCCGAGTTCAAAACACCTGGACACTCGGGAAAAATACAAAGTCAAATCATGACGTCAGTGATCTTCAGGTCGGAAGTCTAGAAAGAGGCCCGAGTTGGAATTCGGAGTTGGATAACCATTCAAATCGATTTTCCCCCCCAATCGGAGCCCCTTTTTCTCCCCCCTCTGAGTTCCCAGTTGTTTTGAACGCTCGGAAAACGGAGATTACCGAGTTCCGGGTTGTATTGAACGCGGCATCATTCACAAGCCACAGTGAAAGCGGTAGGACAGGACAGGAGAGGGGTGTAAAATCATTACGGAAACCGGTTACAGTTTAATTAAGAACCAAAACAAAGCAAAACCAGACTTTCTATTGGACACATTCAGCTAGGTCCCTCCCCGTGGCGTAATGGAATACTACTCACAGTAAACTACCCTTCCCTTTCTCACCACCACAACATGAGGGTGTATATAACAAATATCATCTTTTTCACCGGGCGATAATAACATGAAGGATTTACGTTGGTGAAATAGAAATTAGGAGTCCTCTGTGTTTAAGTACTGGAAATAGTTAGGTCTTTAATATCTGAATATTCGACCACAAAGCCAGTCAGAAGCAATTCACCTGTTGAAAGGTGAGCTATGGCTACCGACAACACCTTCTCTAAACTCTTAAAACTTTACACCTGCGCTCTTAGGGAAATGAAACTAACAAACGTTCTCAAATTAGGCTAATTAAACAATGTATCCCCACCAACAACAAAAAAACCCAGCTTACCTCTCTGTTCAGTAACGTCAAAGTTGGAAAGAAATGTGTGATCTTTTTAGTGTTGCTTCTCTACCTTGGGTGTAAATCACAACTCCCCTCCTGCCAGACAAGACACGCCCCTTCTGCAAAACACGCCCCTATAGCTGCCTATTACACTTCAGCAATTATCAGAACAGTTTGGGTAACAGTGGATGTACATTTCTATATATATTTTTTTTTTAAATATATAATAGCGCAATTTCATATAAAAAGGTGTCGATTATATTTAAAGGTCTTTAAAAAAAAATAAAAAATCTTCAGACAGAAAACAGGTTCTCCCTGCCCAAATAAGGCACACCAAGGCCACTCCCCCCCCGGTAGTGAGTCACTTCTCGCTAAACGATCCGCGCGTTCCAGAACGGTTGTTAAAGCTCGAGCTCAAATGACTCACCGTCCCCAGCCGTCATCACGAGGGACTGTCTTGTCCATGACTCCGCAGGGGCATAACACAAGTAATTCAGAGCAGCTGTTTAGTTAACGTTTCACCTCCGCTCTCTAATTTACTTTTAAGATGAGGCTACCCCGTGACTGACTGGACAACACCACGAGTCCAAAAGGAACGCTATTCCCTATATATAGTGCACTAATTCTGACCGGAGTCCTTTGGCACCCTATTCCCTATATTGTTTAACATTTTAGTCATTTAGCAGACACTCTTATCCAGAGCAACTTACAGTAGTGAATGCATACATTTCATTTCATGCATATTCCCCCCATGGGAATCGAACCCACGACCCTGGCGTTGCACACACCATGCTCTACCAACTGAGCCAGCTATATAGTGCACTAATTCTGACCAGAGCCCTATGGCACCCTATTCCCTATATAGTGCACTAATTCTGACCAGAGCCCTTTGGCACCCTATTCCCTATATAGTACACTAATTCTGACCGGAGCCCTTTGGCACCCTATTCCCTATATAGTGCACTAATTCTGACCAGAGCCCTTTGGCACCCTATTCCCTATATAGTACACTAATTCTGACCGGAGCCCTTTGGCACCCTATTCCCTATATAGTGCACTAATTCTGACCGGAGCCCTTTGGCACCCTCTTCCCTATATAGTGCACTAATTCTGACCGGAGCCCTTTGGCACCCTATTCCCTATATAGTGCACTAATTCTGACCGGAGCCCTTTGGCACCCTATTCCCTATATAGTGCACTAATTCTGACCAGAGCCCTATGGCACCCTATTCCCTATATAGTGCACTAATTCTGACCAGAGCCCTTTGGCACCCTATTCCCTATATAGTACACTAATTCTGACCAGAGCCCTATGTAGGGTGCCATTTGGTAACAACAACGCTGTGTGACACATCCTGACCGACTCCCAGATCATAATAAAGAGGAGGAGTCAGCTGTTGTTCTTATTGGTGGCTGAAACTGAAAGTAGCCTCGACTGGACTCCAGTGTTGGCTGTTTGATGTCTTTCTACATGTTTAGTCATTTAGCAGACGCTCTTATCCAGAGCGACTTACAGTAGTGACGTGATGTTTTGATAACCATGTAAACGTTTTCATAACCATGTCGAATCTTGGGAGTAAATAGAGCCGAATATATTGATAAAAGTCACCCTGTCCAAAGATATTTACATGGTTATGAAAACGTCACGTCAGGGTAAACCTACACAAAACTCAGCCCTTATTTTAACTGTTTAAAAAAATTCCCTATGGAAAAAATGAATGGAGGAGTAAGGCTTGGAACCATTTCCCTGTTTGACCTTTAGGGGGCTCTGTACAGTGAAGAGGGAGGACATGAGTTTTGAGGCACTGTGCTATTTCCACCGCAAGAGGGCGCCATTGGTCAAAGAAAAATATATTTGGAGTGTTGGAACAGACTGTGCCATGCAATTACACATGGAACCTAAGTGTTCACTCCCTCCCTCCCTCCCTCACCCTCTAAATTTTACATTCTAGTAATTTAGCAAATGCTCTTATCCAGAGCGACTTAAAGGAGTAATTAAGGTTAAGTGCCTTGCTCAAGGGCACACCAACAGATTTTTCACATAGTTGGCTAGTTGGGAATCAAACCAGTGAAATTTCAGTTACTGGCACCGACATTCTTAACCGCTAGGCTACCTGCTGCCCCTCTATACCCCCCCCCTTTCTCATGCACACTGATGTTCACTGAGTGATAAGGAGTGACTAAACAGTATATCTTTAGAGAATGATAGTGTCTCCGGCCCAAATGTTTCCCTATTCCCTATATAGTGCACTCTGGTCAAAAGTAGTACACTATAGGGAAATGGGAGTCATTTGGGACGAAGAACGAGTTCTAGAGAGGCCAAGGGAGTATTGGAGACGTGTCCTATTTAAACTAGTATGGTTCATAACACCATACCTGTCTGTTAGCTACTGTTGACAGATTCCCCTCCAGGTCCAGACTATAACACCATACCTGTCTGTTAGCTACTAACTGTTGACAGATTCCCCTCCAGGTCCAGACTATAACGCCATACCTGTCTGTTAGCTACTAACTGTTGACAGATTCCCCTCCAGGTCCAGACTATAACACCATACCTGTCTGTTAGATACTGTTGACAGATTCCCCTCCAGGTCCAGACTATAACACCATACCTGTCTGTTAGCTACTGTTGACAGATTCCCCTCCAGGTCCAGACTATAACGCCATACCTGTCTGTTAGCTACTAAATGTTGACAGATTCCCCTCCAGGGCTAGACTATAACGCCATACCTGTCTGTTAGCTACATTAGCCATGGTGGGGGGCAGAGCTGGGGTCACTTAGAAATGTCCTTGTTTCGGAAAGAAAAGCACATTTTTGTTGTCCATTAAAATAACATCAAATTGATCAGAAATACAGTGTAGACATTTTTTATGTTGTAAATGATTATTGTAGCTGGAAAATGACCAGAAACAAAGCACTTTCTTCTGAAACTCGTCAGTCTATTCTTGTTCTGAGAAATGAAGGCTATTCCATGCGAGAAATTGCCAAGAAACTGAAGATCTCGTACAACGCTGTGTACTATTCCCTTCACAGAACAGCGCAAACTGGCTCTAACCAGAATAGAAAGAGGAGTGGGAGGCCCCAGTGCACAACTGAGCAAGAGGACAAGTACATTAGAGTGTCTAGTTTGAGAAACAGACGACTCACAAGTCCTCAACTGGCAGCTTCCTTAAATAGTACCCGCAAACCACCAGGCTCAATGTCAGCAGTGAAGAGGCGACTCAGGGATGGTAGTGTATATTTTCAATGACTTCTTATTTAATAAGCTCAAAAGGAGAAACTATGTCAACAACAAAAAATCTTCAATTCAAATTGACCCCAACCCTGATGGAGAGAGATAGAGATGAACTACTTGAACCGTATTAACAGGTTTAATATCACCTATAGGCCTGTTGACCTTTCCCACCGGCGCACAAACATCAATTTAACATCTATTCCACATTGGTTCAACGTAATTTGATTGAAATTAGGTGGAAACACTGTTGATTCAACCAAGTGTGCGCCCCAGTGAGTTGTTCTTTTCTTGAAGACACGGATGTCTTAGTTTCTGGTCTCAAGAACAGCTGCATTCTTATTTTAGTCCCCCGTCTCTCCATACCTTCCCCCTACAGATGTAAGATCTTAATTTGAGCCAGTTAGCTACAGCAGGAAAATAATCCTTGCAGCAACAGGAAATGTGAATTATCATGTGAATATGGCTATAATTAAAGGTGCGCTATGCAGTAATCCCTTCGTCATTTCCTGGTTGCCATAACTTTATTAATTCACCTAATTTCAGTTTATGTGACAAAACAAGCAGTTATTGTGTAGACAATCAAATCACATGAAATCAAATTGTATTTGTCACATGCGCCGAATACAACAGGTGTAGACCTTACCATGACTATGCTTACTTACAAGCCCTTAACCAACAATGTACAATCTAAACTGCTGTGACATATATTTTCCATAACCAAAAATATTGTACTGTATTTTCAGCTGTTTAAAGTTGGTGCACAAAACCTAAAGTAAAAAAATTCAAAAACTGAACTTGAGCACAGAAGCGTAGAAATAGTGCACATAGAACCGTCTTCTTATACTTGCTTTGAATGAGAATGACAGATCTATAACTCACATTTCTATGTGAATTTGGTCGGGGTCGCCCCCCCCCCAAAAAAAGTTACATAACGCAGCTTTAATGGACATGTTTTGTAGGGGTTGATACATTTTTCGTTAGGACCAAATCATATCTGACATTTTAAAGTGGAAATTACAAACTTTACGAGGCTTTTTTTTTTTTTACAAGTTTGTATTTCCTGATAGGAACATTCTCAGCAACAAAATAGTGATGAAATTATGATCCTACATCTGTAGATTTCCCCCTCCTCTCCCTGAACCCGACCCTGCCACGGGTGGTATGCGGCCAAGGCTGCATGGCCCAGTGCACTACAGGCTCATGTCATGGCACGCAGGGAAAGACGCGGAGGAGCGTTTCGGTCGCAGACTGGAGCGAACTTGATCCGTGAGCGCACCTGCTGTTGTGCTTAGTTGAAGAATGTCAGCTATGTGGGAGAGAGAAGGAGAGAGAGAGGCAGAGACAGAGACAGAGGAAGAGAGGAAGAAATTGATTGGGGGATAGAGAGAGGAGTGTTAACCCCAGATGTCAGTCGGTCAGTTGGCCAGTTTTGTCCAACGCCTCTGCAACTTCTCTCTCTACCATGGCGGAAAAGCATAATCCACCCCACCACAGACACAGGTAACTACTTTTATACCTGTCTTCTCTCTCTGTCAACCTAGCATTGAGCCTGGATCTGTAGGCCCTTCTCTTCTTCTCTCTCTGTCAACCTAGCATTGAGCCTGGATCTGTAGGACCTTCTCTTCTTCTCTCTCTGTCAACCTAGCATTGAGCTTGGAGCTGTAGGACCTTCTCTACTTCTCTCTCTGTCAACCTAGCATTGAGCCTGGATCTGTTGGCCTATGAGTTTTGATAGCTTACAATGACAAAACTGTAGCATATAGTGTCTGAAGGTCTATACAGTGTCTATATAGTGTCTGTAGAACTATAAAGTGCCAATATAGAGACTATATAGTGTCTACAGGTCTATATAGTGTCAATATAGAGCAGTGGTTCTTAACCTGGGTTCGATCGAACCCCAGGGGTTCGGTGAGTCAGTCTCAGGGGTTCGGCGGAGGTCAAGACACACACCCGACTCATATGATTCGTGATGACACGCCCCGCTTGGCCATCATTGGCTGCAGGTGATCACGCAACATCGCTTGGCCTATCTGTGCTGCAGGGAATTTGGCGCGCTCAGTAGTCGAATTGTGACTGTCGTGATGGTACGTCGTGTGATTTCTTTCTTAATATTTTAATCCCTTCATACTAACTATGTCGAGCAAAAAAAGAAAGTGGTCGGACGAATATGTACAATATGGATTCACATGTATAACGGAACGTGATGAGAGTCAGCGTCCTAACTGCATGATTTGCAATGCCAAGTTGAGCAATTCTAGTCTAGCACCGGCAAAACTAAGAGAACACTTCCTTAAGCTGCATGGAGATGGACAATACAAGAACACAACGCTCGCTGAATTCAAGGTGAAGAGAGACATTTTTCCAATTAAGAAGGGTTCGGTGAATGCGCATATGAAACTGGTGGGGGTCAGTACCTCCAACAAGGTTAAGAACCACTGATATAGAGTCTATATAGTGTCTATATAGTGTCTATATAGAGTCTACAGGTCTATATAGTGTCTATATAGTGTCAATATAGAGTCTATATAGTGTCTATATAGTGTCTATATAGAGTCTACAGGTCTATATAGTGTCTATATAGTGTCTATAGGTCAATATAGTGTCTATATAGTGTCTGTAGGTCTATATAGTGTCTATATAGTGTCTATATAGTGTCTGTAGGCATATATAGTGTCTATATAGTGTATATACAGTGTCTATATAGTGTATATATAGTGTCTATATAGTGTCTATAGGTCTATCTAGTGTCTATATGGTGTCTGTATAGTGTCTCTAGGTCTATATGGTGTCTATATAGTGTTTATATAGTGTCTATATGGTGTCTGTAGGTCTATATAGTGACTATAGGTCTATATAGTATATATATAGTGTGTATATAGTGTCTATAGGTCTATATAGTATATATATAGTGTGTATATAGTGTCTATAGGTCTATATAGTATATATATAGTGTGTATATAGTGTCTATAAGTCTATATAGTATATATATAGTGTGTATATAGTGTCTATAGGTCTATATAGTGTCTATAGGTCTATATAGTGTCTATATAGTGTCTGTAGGTCTATATAGTGTCTATAGGTCTATATGGTGTCTGTAGGTCTATATAGTGTCTATAGGTCTATATAGTGTCTATAGGTCTATATAGTGACTATAGGTCTATATAGTGTATATATAGTGTCTATATAGTGTCTATATAGTGTTTATATAGTGTCTACAGGTCTATATAGTGACTATAGGTCTATATGTGTATACATTGTGTCTATATAGTGTCAATAGGCCTATATAGTGTCTATAAAGTGTCTATATAGTGTCTATATAGTGTCTACAGGTCTATATAGTGTCTATATAGTGTCTATATAGTTTCTATATAGTGTCTATAGGTCTATATTGTGTCTATAGGTCTATATAGTGTCTATAGGTCTATATCGTGTCTATATAGTGTCTTTATAGTGTCTGTAGGTCTATATAGTGTATGTAGGTCTATATATTGTCTATAGGTCTATATAGTGTCTATATAGTGTCTGTATAGTGTCTCTAGGTCTATATAGTGTCTATATAGTGTATATATATTTTCTATAGGTCTATATAGTGTCTATATAGTGTCTGTATAGTGTCTATATAATGTCTCTACGTCTATATAGTGTATATATAGTGTCTATATAGTGTCGGTATGTCTATATAGTGTCTGTAGGTCTATATAGTGTCTATAGGTCTATATATTGTCTACAGGTCTATATAGTGTCTGTAGGTCTGTATAGTTTCTATAGGTCTATATAGTGTATATATAGTGTCTATATAATGTCTATATAGTGTCTATATCGTGTCTATATGTCTGTATTGTGTCTATATGTGTATATATAGTGTCTATATAGTGTCTATACAGTGTCTATATGTGTCTATATGTCTATATATAGTGTCTATATCGTGTCTATAAAGTGTCTATATGGTGTCTACAGGTCTATATAGTGTCTGTAGGTCTATATAGTGTCTATAGGTCTATATAGTATATATATAGTGTCTATATTGTGTCTGTAGGTCTATATAGTGTCTATATAGTGTCTATATAGTGTCTATAGGTCTATATAGTGTCTATATAGTGTCTATAGGTCTATATATTGTCTACAGGTCTATATAGTGTCTATAGGTCTATATAGTGTATTTATAGTGTCTATATAATGTCTTTATAGTGTCTATATAATGTCTGTATAGTGTCTATATGTGTATATATAGTGTCTATATAGTGTCTACAGCTCTATATAGTGTCTGTAGGTCTATAAAGTGTCTATAGGTCTATATAGTGTATTTATAGTGTCTATATAGTGTCTATATAGTGTCTATATAGTGTCTACAGGTCTATATAGTGTCTGTAGGTCTATATAGTGTCTATAGGTCTATATAGTGTATATATAGTGTATATATAGTGTCTATATAGTGTATACAGTGTCTATATAGTGTCTACAGGTCTATATAGTGTCTGTAGGTGTATATAGTGTCTGTGGGTCTATATAGTGTCTACATGTCAATGTAGTTTCTATATAGTGTCTATATAGTGTCTGTAGGTCTATATAGTGTCTATATAGTGTCTGTAGGTCTATATAGTGTCTGTAGGTCTATATAGTGTATATATAGTGTCTGTAGGTCTATATAGTGTCTGTAGGTCTATATAGTGTCTGTGGGTCTATGAATTGTCTATATAGTGTCTATATAGATTATATAGTTCTATATAGTGTCTATATAGTGTCTATATAGTGTCTATAGTTCTATATAGTGTCTATATAGTGTCTATATAGAGTATATAGTTCTATATAGTGTCTATATAGTGTCTATATAGTGTCTATAGGTCTATATAGTGTCTATTTAGTGTCTATATAGTGTCTATAGTGTCTATATAGTTCTATATAGTGTCTATATAGTGTCTATATGTCTGTATAGTGTCTATATGTGTATATATAGTGTCTAAATAGTGTCTACAGGTCTATATAGTGTCTGTAGCTCTATAAAGTGTCTATAGGTCTATATAGTGTATATATAGTGTCTATAGGTCTATACAGTGTCAGTAGGTCTATATAGTGTCAGTAGGTCTATATAGTGTCTGTAGGTCTATATAGTGTCTATATAGTGTATATATAGTGTATATATAGTGTCTATATAGTGTCTATAGGTCTATATAGTGTCTATATAGTGTATATATAGTGTATATATAGTGTCTATATAGTGTATATATAGTGTCTATATAGTGTCTATATAGTGTCTATAGGTCTATATAGTGTCTGTAGGTCTATATAGTGTTTGTAGGTCTATATAGTGTCTATAGGTCTATATAGTGTCTATATAGTGTCTATATAGTGTCTATATAGTGTCTGTAGGTCTATATAGTGTCTGTAGGTCTATATAGTGGCTATAGGTCTATATAGTGTCTATATAGTGTCTATAGGTCTATATAGTGTCTGTATAGTGTCTATATAGTGTCTGTAGGTCTATATAGTGTCTATATAGTGTCTATATTGTGTCTGTAGGTCTATATAGTGTCTATATAGTGTCTATATAGTGGCTATAGGTCTATATAGTGTCTGTATAGTGTCTATATAGTGGCTATAGGTCTATATAGTGTCTATATAGTGTCTATATAGTGTCTGTAGGTCTATATAGTGTCTATATAGTGGCTATGTAGTGTCTATATAGTGTCTGTAGGTCTATATAGTGGCTATGTAGTGTCTATATAGTGTCTGTAGGTCTATATAGTGTCTGTAGGTCTATATAGTGGCTATGTAGTGTCTATATAGTTTCTGTAGGTCTATATAGTGTCTGTAGGTCTATATAGTGTCTATATAGTGTCTGTAGGTCTATATAGTGTCTATGTAGTGTCTATATAGTTTCTGTAGGTCTATATAGTGTCTATATAGTGTCTGTAGGTCTATATAGTGTCTATGTAGTGTCTATATAGTGGCTATAGGTCTATATAGTGTCTATGTAGTGTCTATATAGTTTCTGTAGGTCTATATAGTGTCTATATAGTGTCTGTAGGTCTATATAGTGTCTATGTAGTGTCTATATAGTGGCTATAGGTCTATATAGTGTCTATGTAGTGTCTATATAGTGGCTATAGGTCTATATAGTGTCTATATTGTGTCTGTAGGTCTATATAGTGTCTATGTAGTGTCTATATAGTGGCTATAGGTCTATATAGTGTCTATGTAGTGTCTATATAGTGGCTATAGGTCTATATAGTGTCTATATTGTGTCTGTAGGTCTATATAGTGTCTATGTAGTGTCTTTATAGTGTCTATAGGTCTATATAGTGTCTATATAGTGTCTATATAGTGGCTATAGGTCTATATAGTGTCTGTGGGTCTATGAATTGTCTATATAGTGTCTATATAGATTATATAGTTCTATATAGTGTCTATATAGTGTCTATATAGTGTCTATAGTTCTATATAGTGTCTATATAGTGTCTATATAGAGTATATAGTTCTATATAGTGTCTATATAGTGTCTATATAGTGTCTATAGGTCTATATAGTGTCTATTTAGTGTCTATATAGTGTCTATAGTGTCTATATAGTTCTATATAGTGTCTATATAGTGTCTATATAGTGTCTATATGTCTGTATAGTGTCTATATGTGTATATATAGTGTCTAAATAGTGTCTACAGGTCTATATAGTGTCTGTAGCTCTAGAAAGTGTCTATAGGTCTATACAGTGTCAGTAGGTCTATATAGTGTATATATAGTGTCTGTAGGTCTATATAGTGTCTATATAGTGTATATATAGTGTATATATAGTGTCTATATAGTGTCTATAGGTCTATATAGTGTCTATATAGTGTATATATAGTGTATATATAGTGTCTATATAGTGTATATATAGTGTCTATATAGTGTCTATATAGTGTCTATAGGTCTATATAGTGTCTGTAGGTCTATATAGTGTTTGTAGGTCTATATAGTGTCTATAGGTCTATATAGTGTCTATATAGTGTCTATATAGTGTCTATATAGTGTCTATAGGTCTATATAGTGTCTGTAGGTCTATATAGTGTTTGTAGGTCTATATAGTGTCTGTAGGTCTATATAGTATATATATAGTGTCTGTAGGTCTATATAGTGTCTGTAGGTCTATATAGTGTCTATATAGTGTATATATAGTGTATATATAGTGTCTATATAGTGTCTATAGGTCTATATAGTGTCTGTATAGTGTCTATAGGTCTATATAGTGTCTGTAGGTCTATATAGTATATATATAGTGTCTATGTAGTGTCTATATAGTGTCTGTAGGTCTATATAGTGTCTATATAGTGTCTATATTGTGTCTGTAGGTCTATATAGTGTCTATATAGTGTCTATATAGTGGCTATAGGTCTATATAGTGTCTGTATAGTGTCTATATAGTGGCTATAGGTCTATATAGTGTCTATATAGTGTCTATATAGTGTCTGTAGGTCTATATAGTGTCTATATAGTGGCTATGTAGTGTCTATATAGTGTCTGTAGGTCTATATAGTGGCTATGTAGTGTCTATATAGTGTCTGTAGGTCTATATAGTGTCTGTAGGTCTATATAGTTTCTGTAGGTCTATATAGTGTCTATATAGTGTCTGTAGGTCTATATAGTGTCTATGTAGTGTCTATATAGTGGCTATAGGTCTATATAGTGTCTATGTAGTGTCTATATAGTGGCTATAGGTCTATATAGTGTCTATATTGTGTCTGTAGGTCTATATAGTGTCTATGTAGTGTCTATATAGTGGCTATAGGTCTATATAGTGTCTATGTAGTGTCTATATAGTGGCTATAGGTCTATATAGTGTCTATATTGTGTCTGTAGGTCTATATAGTGTCTATGTAGTGTCTTTATAGTGTCTATAGGTCTATATAGTGTCTATATAGTGTCTATATAGTGGCTATAGGTCTATATAGTGTCTGTAGGTCTATATAGTGTCTATATAGTGTCTGTAGGTCTATATAGTGTCTATGTAGTGGTTATTACATTTACATGACATTACATTTAAGTCATTTAGCTGACGCTCTTATCCAGAGCGACTTACAAATTGGTGCATTCACCTTAAGATATCCAGTGGAACAACCACTTTACAATAGTGCATCTAAATCTTTTAAGGGGGGGGGGGGTTAGAAGGATTACTTTATCCTATCCCAGGTATTCCTTAAAGAGGTGGGGTTTCAGGTGTCTCCGGAAGGTGGTGATTGACTCCGCTGTCCTGGCGTCGTGAGGGAGCTTGTTCCACCATTGGGGTGCCAGAGCAGCGAACAGTTTGGACTGGGCTGAGCGGGAAACGTGCTTCCTCAGAGGTAGGGGGGCCAGCAGGCCAGAGGTGGATGAACGCAGTGCCCTTGTTTGGGTGTAGGGCCTGATCAGAGCCTGAAGGTATGGAGGTGCCGTTCCCCTCACAGCTCCGTAGGCAAGCACCATGGTCTTGTAGCGGATGCGAGCTTCAACTGGAAGCCAGTGGAGAGAGCGGAGGAGCGGGGTGACGTGAGAGAACTTGGGAAGGTTGAACAACAGACGGGCTGCGGCGTTCTGGATGAGTTGTAGGGGTTTGATGGCACAGGCAGGGAGCCCAGCCAACAGCGAGTTGCAGTAATCCAGACGGGAGATGACAAGTGCCTGGATTAGGACCTGCGTCGCTTCCTGTGTGAGGCAGGGTCGTACTCTGCGAATGTTGTAGAGCATGAACCTACAGGATCGGGTCACCGCGTTGATGTTAGTGGAGAACGACAGGGTGTTGTCCAGGATCACGCCAAGGTTCTTAGCACTCTGGGAGGAGAACACAAGGGAGTTGTCAACCGTGATGGCGAGATCATGGAACGGGCAGTCCTTCCCGGGAGGAAGAGCAGCTCCGTCTTGCCGAGGTTCAGCTTGAGGTGGTGATCCGTCATCCACACTGTCTGCCAGACATGCAGAGATGCGATTCGCCACCTGGTTATCAGAAGGGGGAAAGGAGAAGATGAATTGTGTGTCGTCTGCATAGCAATGATAGGAGAGACCATGTGAGGATATGACAGAGCCAAGTGACTTGGTGTATAGCGAGAATAGGAGAGGGCCTAGAACAGAGCCCTGGGGGACACCAGTGGTGAGAACGCGTGGTTCTGGTAGGAGCGACCTGTCAGGTAGGACTCAATCCAAGCGTGGGCCGCGCCGGAGATGCCCAACTCGGAGAGGGTGGAGAGGAGGATCTGATGGTTCACAGTATCAAAGGCAGCAGATAGGTCTAGAAGGATGAGAGCAGAGGAGAGAGAGTTAGCTTTAGCAGTGCGGAGAGCCTCCGTGACACAGAGAAGAGCAGTCTCAGTTGAATGCCCAGTCTTGAAACCTGACTGATTAGGATCAAGAAGGTCATTCTGAGAGAGATAGCAGGAGAGCTGGCCAAGGACGGCACGTTCAAGAGTTTTGGAGAGAAAAGAAAGAAGGGATACTGGTCTGTAGTTGTTGACATCGGAGGGATCGAGTGTAGGTTTTTTCAGAAGGGGTGCAACTCTCGCTCTCTTGAAGACGGAAGGGACGTAGCCAGTGGTCAAGGATGAGTTGATGAGCGAGGTGAGGTAGGGGAGAAGGTCTCCGGAAATGGTCTGGAGAAGAGAGGAGGGGATAGGGTCAAGTGGGCAGGTTGTTGGGCGGCCGGCCGTCACAAGACGCGAGATTTCATCTGGAGAGAGAGGGGAGAAAGAGGTCAAAGCACAGGGTAGGGCAGTGTGAGCAGGACCAGCGGTGTCTTTTGACTTAGCAAACGAGGATCGGATATCGTCAACCTTCTTTTCAAAATGGTTGACGAAGTCATCCGCAGAGAAGGAGGAGGGGGGGAGGGGAGGAGGATTCAGGAGGGAGGAGAAGGTAGCAAAGAGCTTCCTAGGGTTAGAGGCAGATGCTTGTTATAGTTATGTTAAAGGTCTATATAGTGTCTATAGGTCTATACAGTGTCTATATAGTGTCTGTAGGTCTATATAGTGTCTATGTAGTGGTTATAGGTCTATATAGTGTCTATAGGAATATATAGTGTCTATATAGTGTCTGTAGGTCTATATAGTGTCTATATAGTGTCTATATTGTTTCTATATAGTGTCTATATAGTGTCTATACTGTTTCTATATAGTGTCTATATAGTGTCTATATAGTGTCTATAGGAATATATAGTGTCTATATAGTGTCTGTAGGTCTATATAGTGGCTATAGGTCTATATAGTGTATATATAGTGTCTATATAGTGTCTATATAGTGTCTGTGGGTCTATATAGTGTCTATATAGTGTCTATATAGTGTCTATAGGTCTATATAGTGTCTATATAGTGTATATATAGTGTCTATATAGTGTCTATAGGTCTATATAGTGTCTATATAGTGTCTGTAGGTCTATATAGTGTCTATAGGTCTATATAGTGTCTGTAGGTCTATATAGTGTCTGTGGGTCTATATGGTGTCTATATAATGTCTATATAGTGTCTATATCGTGTCTATATGTCTGTATAGTGTCTATATGTGTATATATAGTGTCTATATAGTGTCTATAGGTCTATATAGTGTCTATAGGTCTATATAGTGTCTATATAGTGTCTATATCGTGTCTATATGTCTGTATAGTGTCTATATGTGTATATATAGTGTCTATATAGTGTCTATAGGTCTATATAGTGTCTATAGGTCTATATAGTGTCTATAGGTTTATATAGTGTCTATAGGTCTATAAAGTGTCTATAGAGTGTCTGTAGGTCTATATAGTGTCTGTAGGTATATATTGTGTCTGTAGGTCTATATGGTGTCTGTAGGTATGTATTGTGCCTGTAGGTGTATATATAGTGTCTATAGGTCTATATCGTGTCTGTAGATATATAACTATAGAGAGTCTGTATGTATATATCGTTTCTGTTGCCTTATAGTGTATACTTGGATCTCTAACGACCTTCCCTAGGTTGTTGTCTTCCATACACAATATATTAATAGCGAGGGGCTGGAGCTGGTCTCTGACTGTTGGGGCTGGAGCTGGTCTCTGACTGTTGAGGCTGGAGCTGGTCTCTGGCTGTTGAGGCTGGAGCTGGTCTCTGGCTGTTGAGTCTGGAGCTGGTCTCTGGCTGTTGAGGCTGGAGCTGGTCTCTGGCTGTTGAGGCTGGAGCTGGTCTCTGACTGTTGAGGCTGGAGCTGGTCTCTGACTGTTGAGGCTGGAGCTGGAGCTGGTCTCTGACTGTTGAGGCTGGAGCTGGAGCTGGTCTCTGACTGTTGAGGCTGGAGCTGGTCTCTGACTGTTGAGTCTGGAGCTGGAGCTGGTCTCTGACTGTTGAGGCTGGAGCTGGAGCTGGTCTCTGACTGTTGAGGCTGGAGCTGGTCTCTGACTGTTGAGGCTGGAGCTGGTCTCTGACTGTTGAGGCTGGAGCTGGTCTCTGACTGTTGAGGCTGGAGCTGGAGCTGGTCTCTGACTGTTGAGGCTGGAGCTGGAGCTGGTCTCTGACTGTTGAGGCTGGAGCTGGTCTCTGACTGTTGAGGCTGGAGCTGGAGCTGGACTCTGGCTGTTGAGGCTGGAGCTGGAGCTGGTCTCTGACTGTTGAGGCTGGAGCTGGTCTCTGACTGTTGAGGCTGGAGCTGGAGCTGGTCTCTGACTGTTGAGGCTGGAGCTGGAGCTGGTCTCTGACTGTTGAGGCTGGAGCTGGTCTCTGACTGTTGAGGCTGGAGCTGGTCTCTGACTGTTGGGGCTGGAGCTGGTCTCTGACTGTTGGGGCTGGAGCTGGTCTCTGGCTGTTGAGGCTGGAGCTGGTCTCTGACTGTTGGGGCTGGAGCTGGTCTCTGGCTGTTGGGGCTGGAGCTGGTCTCTGACTGTTGGGGCTGGAGCTGGTCTCTGGCTGTTGGGGCTGGAGCTGGTCTCTGACTGTTGGGGCTGGAGCTGGTCTCTGACTGTTGGGGCTGGAGCTGGTCTCTGACTGTTGGGGCTGGAGCTGGTCTCTGACTGTTGGGGCTGGAGCTGGTCTCTGACTGTTGGGGCTGGAGCTGGAGCTGGTCTCTGGCTGTTGAGGCTGGAGCTGGAGCTGGTCTCTGACTGTTGAGGCTGGAGCTGGTCTCTGACTGTTGAGGCTGGAGCTGGAGCTGGTCTCTGACTGTTGAGGCTGGAGCTGGAGCTGGTCTCTGACTGTTGAGGCTGGAGCTGGTCTCTGACTGTTGAGGCTGGAGCTGGTCTCTGACTGTTGGGGCTGGAGCTGGTCTCTGACTGTTGGGGCTGGAGCTGGTCTCTGGCTGTTGAGGCTGGAGCTGGTCTCTGACTGTTGGGGCTGGAGCTGGTCTCTGGCTGTTGGGGCTGGAGCTGGTCTCTGACTGTTGGGGCTGGAGCTGGTCTCTGGCTGTTGGGGCTGGAGCTGGTCTCTGACTGTTGGGGCTGGAGCTGGTCTCTGACTGTTGGGGCTGGAGCTGGTCTCTGGCTGTTGGGGCTGGAGCTGGTCTCTGGCTGTTGGGGCTGGAGCTGGTCTCTGACTGTTGGGGCTGGAGCTGGTCTCTGGCTGTTGGGGCTGGAGCTGGTCTCTGACTGTTGGGGCTGGAGCTGGTCTCTGACTGTTGGGGCTGGAGCTGGTCTCTGACTGTTGGGGCTGGAGCTGGTCTCTGACTGTTGGGGCTGGAGCTGGTCTCTGACTGTTGGGGCTGGAGCTGGTCTCTGACTGTTGGGGCTGGAGCTGGTCTCTGACTGTTGGGGCTGGAGCTGGTCTCTGGCTGTTGAGGCTGGAGCTGGTCTCTGACTGTTGGGGCTGGAGCTGGTCTCTGGCTGTTGGGGCTGGAGCTGGTCTCTGACTGTTGGGGCTGGAGCTGGTCTCTGGCTGTTGGGGCTGGAGCTGGTCTCTGACTGTTGGGGCTGGAGCTGGTCTCTGACTGTTGGGGCTGGAGCTGGTCTCTGACTGTTGGGGCTGGAGCTGGTCTCTGACTGTTGAGGCTGGAGCTGGTCTCTGACTGTTGAGGCTGGAGCTGGAGCTGGAGCTGGTCTCTGACTCTTTTTCTTTCTCTCTCTCTCTTTCTCTCTCTTTCTTTTTTTTCTCACCTTATCTGTCTGTCTCGCTCTCTCTCTCTCTCTCAATTTCAGGGGCTTTATTGCCATGGGAAACATATGTTTACATTGCGAAAGCAAGTTCTATAGATAATAAACAAAAGTGAAATAAACAATAAAAAATGAACAGTAAACATTACACTCAAATGTCATATTATGTCTATATACAGTGTTGCAACGATGCGGAAATAGTTAAAATACAATAGTAAAAATAAATAAACATTTATATGGGTTGTATTTACAATGGTGTTTGTTCTTAACTGGTTGCCCTTTTCTTGTGGCAACAGGTCACAAATCTTGCTGCTGTGATGGCACACTGTGGTATTTCACCCAGTAGATATGGGAGTTTATCAAAATGGGATTTATTTTCACAGTCTTCGTGGATCTGTGTAATCTGAGGGAAATATGTGTCTCTTAAATGGTCATACATTTTGCTGGAGGTTAGGAAGTGCAGCTCAGTTTCCACCTCATTTTGTGGGCAGTGTTGCACATAGCCTGTCTTCTCTTGAGAGCCAGGTCTGCCTACGGTGGCCTCTCTCAATAGCAAGGCTATGCTCACTGAGTCTGTACATAGTCAAAGCTTTCCTTAAGTTTGGGTCAGTCACTGGTCAGGTATTATGCCACTGTGTACTCTCTGTTCAGGACCAAATAGCATTTTGGTTTGCTCTGTTTTTTTGTTAAATGTTATCCAATGTGTCAAGTAATTATCTTTTTGTTTTCTCATGATTTGGTTGGGTCTAATTGTGTTGCTGTCCTGGGGCTCTGTGGGGACTGTTTGTGTTTGTGAACAGAGCCCCAGGACCAGCTTGCTTAGGGGACTCTTCTCCAGGTTCATCTCTCTGTAGGTGATGGCTTTGTTACGGAAGGTTTGGGAATCGGTTCCTTTTAGGTGGTTGTAGAATTTATTGTCTCTTTTCTGGATTTTGATAATTAGCGGGTATCGGCCTAATTCTGCTCTGCATGCATTATTTGGTGTTTTCCGTTGTACACAGGGGACATTTTGGCAGAATTCTGCATGCAGTCTCAATTTGGTGTTTGTCCCATTTGGTGAATTCTTGGTTGGTGAGCGGACCCCAGACCTCACAACCATAAAGGGCAATGGGTTCTATAACTGATTCAAGTATTTTTAGCCAGATCCTAATTGGTGTGTTGAATTTTATGTTCCTTTTGATATCATAGAAGGCCCTTCTTGCCTTGTCTCTCAGATCGTTCACAGCTTTGTGGAAGTTACCTGTGGCGCTGATGTTTAGGCCGAGGTATGTATAGTTTTTTGTGTGCTATAGGGCAACGGTGTCTAGATGGAATTTGTATTTTTCTTTTTTGGAACACCATTATGTTTTTCTTACTGTGATGAACTGTTAGTGACCAGGTCTGACAGAATCTGTTCATAAGATCTAGGTGCTGCTGTTGGCCCTCCTTGGTTGGTGACAGAAGCACCAGATCATCAGCAAACAGTAGAGATTTGACTTTAGATTCTAGTAGGGTGAGGCTGGGTGCTGCAGACTGTTCCAGTGCCCTCACCAATTCATTGATGTATATGTTGAAGAGGGTGGGGATCAAGCTGGATCCCTGTCTCACCCCACGGCCCTGTGGAAATACATTTTTGTATTTTTTTTTGCCAATTTTAACCACACACTTGTTGTTTGTGTACATGGATTTTATAATTTTGTATGTTTTTTCCCCTAACACCACTTTGAATCAATTTGTATAGCAGACCCTCATGCCAAATTGAGTCAAACACTGTTTTGAAATAAAAAAAGCCCGAGAAGAATTTGCCTTTGTTTTGGTTTGTTTGTTTGTCAGTTAGGATGTGCAGGCTGAATACGTGGTCTGTCATACGGTAATTTGGTAAAAAGCCAATTTGACATTTGCTCAGTACATTGTTTTCACTGAGGAAATGTACGAGTCTGCTGTTAATGATAATGCAGAGGATTTTCTCAAGGTTGCTGTTGACTCATATCCCACGGTAGTTATTGGGGCCAAATTTGTTTCCACTTTTGTGGATTGGGGTGATCAGTCCTTGGTTCCAAATATTGGGGAAGATGCCAGAGCTATGGATGATGTTAAAGAGTTTAGCCAATTGGAATTTGTCTTCTGTATATTTTATCATTTCATTGAGGATACCATCAACACCACAGGCCTTTTTGGGTTGGAGGGTTTTTATTTTGTCCTGTTGTTCATTCAATGTAATTGGAGAATCCAGTGGGTTCTGTTAGTCTTTAATAGTTGATTCTAAGATTTGTATTTGATCATGTGTATGTTTTTGCTGTTTGTTCTTTGTTATAGAGCCAAAAATATTGTAGAAGTGGTTTACCCATACATCTCTGTTTTGGATAGATAATTATTTGTGCTTTTGTTTGTTTAGTGTTTTCCAATTTTCCCAGAAGTGGTTAGAGTCTATGGATTCTTCAATTACATTGAGCTGATTTCTGACGTGCTGTTCCTTCTTTTTCCATAGTGTATTTCTGTATTGTTTTAGTGATTCATCATAGTTAAGGCGTAGGCTCAGGTTTTCTGGGTCTCTATGTCTTTGGTTGGATAGGTTTCTCAATTTCTCTCTTAGATTTTTGCATTCTTCATCAAAACATCTGTCATTGTTGTTAATTTTCTTAGGTTGTCTGCTTGATATTTTTTTATTTGAGAAGGAAGATGAGAGGTCAAATATACTGTTTAGGTTTTCTACTGCCAAGTTCACACCTTCACTATTACAGTGAAATGTTTTGTCCAGGAAGTTGTCTAAAAGGGATTGAACTTGTTTCCTAATAGTTTTTTGGTAGGTTTCCACACTACTTTCCTTCCATCTATAGCATTTCTTAATATTATTCAGTTCTTTTGGCTTTGATGCCTCATGATTGAGTATTGCTCTGTTCAAGCAGACTGTGATTTTGCTGCGATCTGATAGGGGTGTCAGTGGGCTGACTGTGAACGCTCTGAGAGACTCTGGGTTGAGGTCAGTGATAAAGTACAGTACTACTGCCAAGAGATGAGCTATAGGTGTACCTACCGTAGGAGTCTCCTCAAAGACTACCATTGACTATGTACAGACCCAGCGTGCGACAGGAGCTGTGAACCGTATTTGTTGGTTGTTTTGTCATAGATGTTGCCTGGGGGGAATATTGTGGACCTGGTCGTAAAGGCTGGGCAAGGAAGACATTATGTTTTGAGGCAGAGTCCCGGCAAATACATTCACCTCGCTGTATGGTGGAAGTCTTTTCGTGGTAGCAAGGTGGAGATAACCACTTGTGCGTTTGGGGAAAGTAGATTACGCTTTTTCAGTCACTCCCTGCTGAGCCCTCAGGTCATTTGTGCCCGTGTGAATTACGATATGGCTTGGGGGACCTAGTGTTTGGGCATCAGAGTTTAGCCACTTTGTGTTTGGGAAAAAGTTTATTATCTTAATGTGTTTGCAATTTAAGTCAATGAGGAGCACCCCCCTCTCTCCCCCTCTCTCTTTCTCTCTTTCTCTCTCTCTGCCTCTACCCCCTCTCTCTCTCTCACTCTCTTTCTCTCTCCCTTTACCCCCCCTCTCTCTCTCTCTCTCTCCCTCTCCCCCCCTCTCGCTCTCTCTCTCTATCTTTATCTCTGTCTCTATCGCTCTCTGCCCCCTCTCTCTCTCTCTCTCCCCCCCTCTCTCTCTCTCCTCTCTCTCTTTATCGCTCTCCCTCTCCCTCCTCTCCCCCCTCTTTCTCTCTATTTCTCTCACCCTCCCCCTCTCACTCTCTTTCTCTCCCAATTTCTCTCTCTCCTTCCCTACCTGACTGGCTCATCAGTGAGAGTTTAAAGCTGTTGTCAATGGCAGTATGTGTCAGAGAGAAAGAGAGAATGTGTGTGTGTGTGTGTGTGTGTGTGTGTGTGTGTGTGTGTGTGTGTGTGTGTGTGTGTGTGTGTGTGTGTGTGTGTGTGTCTTCTAACAAAGGTCTGACTTCACAGGCAGGGCTTATGTTAAGAATTATGCAAATGTCCATACACACACACACACACACACACACACACACACACACACACACACACACACTGTGTAAACAGTCTCCTTGCTCTGTGAGAAACTCAGTCTCTCTTTACGTCATCGAGTAGCTCTGACTTTACATTGCTTGTGTGTGTGTGTGTGTGTGTGTGTGTGTGTGTGTGTGTGTGTGTGTGTGTGTGTGTGTGTGTGTGTGTGTGTAAACATGTGTCATCATGGATAATTGAGATGTTGAGTAAGAGGAGAGCTGAGGTGAGGTGTATGCCATGGGGAAGACTAGCTACTGTATAACTGATACAGGGCCTTGCAAAAGTATTCATCCCTGACCTGAGAGAGCCGTTTTATTTCTCTATGTGGTTAGGTCAGGGTGGGCATTCTATGTGATTCATTTCTTTGTTTTGGGCCGAGTATGGTTCCTAATCAGAGGCAGCTGTCTATCGTTGTCTCTGATTGGGGACCATACTTAGGCAGCCTTTTCCCACCTGTGTTTGTGGGTAGTTATTTTCTGTTTAGTGATTCTGTACCTGACGGAACTGTTTGGCTTTTCTTTTTTCTTTTTATTCCCATGTGTTTCATAGTAAATAAAATATGAACACTTACCACGCTGCGCTTTGGACCACTCCTTCAACTTCAGACGACAGCCGTTACAATCCCCCTTCGCGTTTTTCCTATTTAGTTGCATTACAACCTGTAATTTAAATTGATTTTTATTTGGATTTCATGTAATGGACATACACAAAAATAGTCCAAATTGGTGAAGTGAAATGAAAAAAATAACTTAAAAAAATACATCTTAACAGAAAAGTGGTGGGTGCATATCTTTGATATGAAGCCCTAAAATAAGATCTGGTGCAACCAATTACCTTCAGAAGTCACACTATTAGTTAAATAAAGTCCACCTGTGTGCAATCTAAGTGTCACATGATCTGTCACATGATCGCAGTACATATACACCTGTTCTAAAAGGCCCCAGAGTCTGCAACACCACTAAGCAAGGGCCACCACCAAGCAAGCGGCACCATGAAGACCAAGGAGCTCTCCAAACAGGTCAGGGACAAAGTTGTGGAGAAGTACAGATCAGGGTTGGGTTATAAAAAAAATATCAGAAACTTTGAACATCCCACGGAGCACCGTTAGATCCATTATTAAAAATTTAAAGAATATGGCACCACAACAAACCTGCCAAGAGTGGGCCGCCCACCAAAACTCACAGACCAGGCAAGGAGGGCATTAATCAGAGAGGCAACAAAGAGACCAAAGATAACCATGAAGGAGCTGCAAAGCTCCACAGTGGAGATTGGAGTATCTGTCCATAGGACCACTTTAAGCCGTACACTCCACAGAGCTGGGCTTTACGGAAGAGTGGCCAGAAAAAAGCCATTGCTTAAAGAAAAGAATAAGCAAACACATTTGGTGTTCGCCAAAAGGCATGTGGGCCACTCCCCAAACATATGGAAGAAGGTACTCTGGTCAGATTAGACTAAAATTGAGCTTTTGGGCCATCAAGGAAAACACTATGTCTGGCGCAAACCCAACACCTCTCATCACCCCGAGAACACCATCCCCTTAGTGAAGCGCGGTGGCAGCATCATGCTGTGGGGATGTTTTTCATCGGCAGGGACTGGGAAACTGGTCAGAATAGAAGGAATAATGGATGGTGCTAAATACAGGGAAATTCTTGAGTGAAACCAGTTTGTCTTCCAGAGATTTGAGACTGGGACGGAGGTTCACCTTCCAGCAGGACAATGACCCTAAGCATACGGCTAAGGCAACACTCGAGTGGTTTAAGGGGGAAACATTTAAATGTCTTGGAATGGCCTAGTCAAAGCCCAGACCTCAATCCAATTGAGAATCTGTGGTATGACTTAAAGTTTGCTGTACACCAGCAGAACCCATCCAACTTGAAGGAGCTGGAGCAGTTTTGCCTTGAAGAATGGACAAAAATCCCAGTGGCTAGATGTGCCAAGCTTATAGAGACATACCCCAAGAGACTTGCAGCTGTAATTGCTGCAAAAGGTGGCTCTACAAAGTATTGTCTTTGGGGGGGGGTGAATAGTTATGCACGCTCAAGTTGTCTGTTTTTTAATTCCAGGTTGTAAGGTAACAAAATAGGAAAAATGCCAAGGGGGGGAATACTTTCGCAAGGCACTCTGTGTGTGTGTGTATATATATAGGACAATGATTATGATGATGTATAGTAAGTAAATCATCTAGAATGATTCAGGCAGGATGCTGCTTTGCATCCAGATGAGCATACGATCAGATAGACAGATTTATCGAAGTGTCCATCATTAGCCTCCACGTCACTGTGTCTGTCTGTCATTAGCCTCCACGTCACTCTGTCTGTCCGTCATTAGCCTCCACGTCACTCTGTCTCTGTCACTAGCCTCCACGTCACTATGTCTGTCCCTAGCCTCCACGTCACTCTGTCTGTCCCTATCCTCCACGTCACTCTGTCTGTCTTTAGCCTCCACGTCACTCTGTCTGTCTGTCCCTAGCCTCCACGTCACTCTGTCTGTCCTTAGCCTCCACGTCACTCTGTCTGTCTTTAGCCTCCATGTCACTCTGTCTGTCCCTAGCCTCCACGTCACTCTGTCTGTCTGTCCCTAGCCTCCAAGTCACTCTGTCTGTCTGTCACTAGCCTCCACGTCACTCTGTCTGTCTTTAGCCTCCACGTCACTGTGTCTGTCCCTAGCCTCCACGTCACTCTGTCTGTCCTTAGCCTCCACGTCACACTGTCTGTCCTTAGCCTCCACGTCACTCTGTCTGTCTTTAGCCTCCATGTCACTCTGTCTGTCCTTAGCCTCCACGTCACTCTGTCTGTCTGTCCCTATCCTCCACGTCACACTGTCTGTCCTTAGCCTCCACGTCACTCTGTCTGTCCCTAGCCTCCACGTCACTCTGTCTGTCTTTAGCCTCCACGTCACACTGTCTGTCCTTAGCCTCCACGTCACTCTGTCTGTCTGTCCCTAGCCTCCACGTCACTCTGTCTGTCCCTATCCTCCACGTCACTCTGTCTGTCACTAGCCTCCACGTCACTCTGTCTGTCACTAGCCTCCACGTCACTCTGTCTGTCTCTAGCCTCCACGTCACTCTGTCTGTCTCTAGCCTCCGCGTCAAATCAAATCAAATTTTAGCCGAATACAACAGGTGTAGACCGTACAGTGAAATGCTTACCTACAAGCCCTTAACCAACAATGCAGTTAAAAAAAAAAACTGTTAAGTAAAAAATAGATAACTGAAAAATACAAATAAATATAACAAATAATTAAAGAGCAGCAGTAAAATAACAGTAGTGAGGCTCTATACAGGAGGTACCGGTACAGAGGCAATGTGCGGGGGCACTGGTTAGTTGAGGTAGTATGTACATGTAGGTACAGTTAAAGTGACTATGCGTAGATAATGAACAGGTGGGGGGGGACAATACAAATAGTCTGGGTAGCCATTTGATTACCACTGACATCTTGCTCTCGGACAAGCTAAACACCATCTTCGCCCGCTTTGAGGATAACACACTGTCACCGACGCGGGCCGCTCTCGAGGACTGTGGGCTCTTGTTCTCCATGGTCGATGTGAGTAAGACATTTAACCGTGTTAACCCTTGCAAGGCTGCCGGCCCAGACAGCATCCCAAGCCATGTCCTCAGAGGCATACACAGACCAGCTGGCTGGAGTGTTTACGGACATAATCAATCCCTATCCCAGTCTGCTGTCCCCACTTGCGTCAAGATGTTCACCATTGTTCTTGTACCCAAGAAAGCTAAGGTAACTGAACTAAATGACTATCGCCCCGTAGCACTCACTTCTGTCGTCATGAAGTGCTTTGAGAGACTAGTCAAGGATCATATCACCTCCACCTTACCGGCCACCCTAGACCCACTTCAGTTTGCTTACCGCCTCAATAGATCCACAGATGATGCAATCGCCATTGCACTGCACACTGCCTTATCCCATCTGGACAAGAGGAATACCAATGTAAGAATGCTGTTCATTGACTACAGCTCAGCCTTCAACACCATAGTACCCTCCAAGCTCATCATTAGACTCGGGGCCCTGGGTCTGAACCCAGCCCTGTGCAACTTGAGTCCTGGACTTCCTGACGGGCCGTCCCCAGGTGGTGAAGGTAGGAAACACTACACTGATCCTCAACACAGGGGCCCCACAAGGGTGCGTGCTCAGCCCCCTCCTGTACTCCCTGTTCACCCACGACTGTGTGGCCACGCACGTCTCCAACTCAATCATCAAGTTTGAAGACGACACAACAGTAGTAGGCCAGATTACCAACAATGACGAGACGGCCTACAGGGAGGAGGTGAGGGCCCTGGCGGAGTGGTGCCAGGAAAATAACCTCACACTCAACATCAACAAAACGAAGGAGCTGATCGTGGACTTCAGGAAACAGCAGAGGGAGCATGCCCCATCCACATCAACGGGAATGCAGTGGAGAAGGTGAAAAGCTTCAAGTTCCTCGGTGTACATATCACTGACAATCTGAAATGGTCCACCCCCACAGACAGTGTGGTGAAGAAGATGCATCAACGCCTCTTCAACCTCAGGAGGCTGAAGAAATTTGGCTTGACCCCTAAAACCCTCACAAACAACTGCACTGCCCTCAACAGCAAGCCTCTCCAGAGGGTGATGCGGTCTGCACAACGCATCACCGGGGGCAAACTACCTGCCCTCCAGGACACCTACACCACCCGATGTCACAGGAAGGCCAAAAAGATCATCAAGGACAACAACCACCCGAGCCACTGCCTGTTCACCCCGCTATCATCCAGAAGGCGAGGTCAGTACAGGTGCATCAAAGCTGGAACCGAGAGACTGAAAAACAGCTTCTATCTCAAGGCCATCAGACTGTTAAATAGCCATCACTAGCTGGGCCTCCACCCAGTTACTCAACCCTGCACCTTAGAGGCTGCTGCCCTATCTCCATAGAGATGGAACACTGGTCACTTTAATAATTTTTACATACTGTTTTACTCACTTCACATGTATATACTGTATCCTAGTCAAGTCCATCTTATTCAACTATTGCTGTATACACAGTATTCTATCCACGTATTCTACAGATATACTACATATTCTATCCACATACTGTCCATAGCATCTTTAAAAAAAATGTTTTTACTATTTTCTACATTGTGGAATAATAGTGAAGACGTCAAAACTATAAAATAACACATATGGAATCATGTAGTAACCAAAAAAAGTGTTAAACAAATCAAAATATGTTTTATATTTTTTTCAAAATATCCACCCTTTGTCTTGATGACAGCTTTGCACACTCTTGGCATTCTCTCAACCAGCTTCATGAGGTAGTCACCTGGAATGCATTTCAATTAACAGGTGTGCCTTAAGTTAATTTGTGGAATGTATTTCCTTATTAATGTGTTTGAGCCAATCAGCTGTGTTGTGACAAGGTAGCGGTGGTATATGGAAGATAGCCCTATTTGGTGACAGACCAAGTCCATATTATGGCAAAACAGCTCAAATAAGCAAAGAGAAACAACAGTTTATCATTACATTAAGACATGAAGGTCAGTCAATACGGAACATTTCAAGAACTTTGAACGTTTCTTCAGGTGCAGTCGTAAAAACCATCAAGCGCTATGATGAAACTGGCTCTCATGAGGACCGCCATCATTTATCTAGGTATTACTGTTGGAGCTAGGAACACCATCATTTATCTAGGTATTACTGTTGGAGCTAGGAACACCATCATTTATCTAGGTATTACTGTTGGAGCTAGGAACACCATCATTTATCTAGGTATTACTATACTGTTGGAGCTAGGAACACCATCATTTATCTAGGTATTAATGTTGGAGCTAGGAACACCATCATTTATCTAGGTATTACTGTTGGAGCTAGGAACACCATCATTTATCTGGGTATTACTGTTGGAGCTAGGAACACCATCATTTATCTAGGCATTACTGTTGGAGCTAGGAACACCATCATTTATCTGGGTATTACTGTTGGAGCTAGGAACACCATCATTTATCTAGGTATTACTGTTGGAGCTAGGAACACCATCATTTATCTAGGTATTACTGTACTGTTGGAGCTAGGAACACCATTTATCTGGGTATTACTGTTGGAGCTAGGAACACCATCATTTATCTGGGTATTACTGTTGGAGCTAGGAACACCATAATATATCTAGGTATTACTGTTGGAGCTAGGAACACCATCATTTATCTAGGTATTACTGTACTGTTGGAGCTAGGAACACCATCATTTATCTAGGTATTACTGTTGGAGCTAGGAACACCATCATTTATCTGGGTATTACTGTTGGAGCTAGGAACACCATCATTTATCTGGGTATTACTGTTGGAGCTAGGAACACCATCATTTTTCTAGGTATTACTGTACTGTTGGAGCTAGGAACACCATCATTTATCTAGGTATTACTGTTGGAGCTAGGAACACCATCATTTATATAGGTATTACTGTTGGAGCTAGGAACACCATCATTTATCTAGGTATTACTGTACTGTTGGAGCCTGGAATACCATCATTTATCTAGGCATTACTGTTGGAGCTAGGAACACCATAATTTATCTAGGTATTACTGTACTGTTGGAGCTAGGAACACCATCATTTATCTAGGTATTACTGTACTGTTGGAGCTAGGAACACCATCATTTATCTAGGTATTACTGTTGGAGCTAGGAACACCATCATTTATCTAGGTATTACTGTTGGAGCTAGGAACACCATCATTTATCTAGGCATTACTGTTGGAGCTAGGAACACCATCATTTATCTAGGTATTACTGTTGGAGCTAGGAACACCATCATTTATCTAGGTATTACTGTTGGAGCTAGGAACACCATCATTTATCTAGGATATTACTGTTGGAGCTAGGAACACCATCATTTATCTAGGTAATACTGTTGGAGCTAGGACCACCATCATTTATCTAGGTATTACTGTTGGAGCTCGGAACACCATCATTTATCTGGGTATTACTGTACTGTTGGAGCTAGGAACACCATCATTTATCTGGGTATTACTGTTGGAGCTAGGAAGACCATAATTTATCTGGGTATAACTGTTGGAGCTAGGAACACCATCATTTATCTAGGTATTACTGTTGGAGCTAGGAACACCATCATTTATCTGGGTATTACTGTTGGAGCTAGGAACACCATCATTTATCTAGGTATTACTGTTGGAGCTAGGAACACCATCATTTATCTGGGTATTACTGTACTGTTGGAGCTAGGAACACCATCATTTATCTAGGTATTACTGTTGGAGCTAGGAACACCATCATTTATCTGGGTATTACTGTTGGAGCTAGGAACACCATCATTTATCTAGGTATTACTGTTGGAGCTAGGAACACTATCATTTATCTAGGTATTACTGTTGGAGCTAGGAACACCATCATTTATCTAGGTATTACTGTTGGAGCTAGGAACACCATCATTTATCTAGGTATTACTGTTGGAGCTAAGAACACCATCATTTATCTAGGTATTACTGTACTGTTGGAGCTAGGAACACCATTTATCTAGGTATTACTGTTGGAGCTAGGAACACCATCATTTATCTAGGTATTACTGTTGGAGCTAGGAACACCATCATTTCGCTACACCGGCAGTAACAGCTGTTAGATATGTGTATTTGACCACTGAAAATGGGATTAATTGATTGATTGAGACAATTTGATGCAATAGTGATTACTGAGCTTTCTTTCTCCCTCAGTATACCAGGTCTGTCAGCTCTGGGGAAGCTGGACCCCAAGGAGAGTGAAATGATCATGGAGTATTTCAAAACACAGGTGCTGCTGCTGAAGGACAAGGAACGTAAGAAAACACTCTCTGTCTGTCTGTCTCTCTGTCTCTCTCTGTCTCTCTCTCTGTCTCTCTCTGTCTCTGTCTCTCTCTCTCTCTCTCTCTCTCTCTGTCTGCCTCTGTCTGCCTCTGTCTGTTTCTCTCTCTCTGTCTATTGCTGTCTGTCTCTCACTGTCTGTCTCTCGCTGTCTCTCTCGCTCTGTCTCTCTCTCTCTCTGTCTTTCTCTCTCTCTCTCTCTCTCTCTCTGTCTGCCTCTTTCTCTGTCTCTCTGTCTCTCTCTCTCTCTGTCTCTCTCTCTCTCTCTCTCTCTCTCTCTCTCTCTGTCTGCCTCTTTCTCTGTCTCTCTGTCTCTCTGTCTCTCTGTCTCTCTCTCTCTCTCTCTCTCTCTCTCTCTGTCTGCCTCTTTCTCTGTCTCTCTGTCTCTCTGTCTCTCTCTCTCTCTCTCTCTCTCTCTCTCTGTCTGCCTCTCTCTCTGTCTCTCTCTCTCTCTCTCTCTCTCTCTCTCTCTCTCTGTCTGCCTCTTTCTCTGTCTCTCTGTCTCTCTTTCTCTCTCGTTCTCATTTTCGTTCTCTCTCTCTCTCTCTCTCTAACGATGCAGAGTCTGGGCTTTGCCGTTTACAATGTATTTGTAAAGCATGAATAAATAATGTATAAAGCGTCATTAAGTGTTTATAACATGTTAATAAGTGTCTATAACATGTCAATAAGTTTTTCTTCTCTGTAGTCTTGCAGAAAACGGTGAGAGAAGAGAAGAAGCTGTTGGTAGAGAACGCTAAGCTAAAGAAAGACATCTCTGACCTGAAGATTCTACTGACTGAGAAACAACAGAAGAAGAAAGGTACTGACTGGCTAACTGGTTAACTGGCTGGCTAACTGGTTAACTGGCTGACTGACTGGTTAACTGGCTGGCTAACTGGTTTACTGACTGACTGGCTAACTGGTTAACTGACTGACTGGCTAACTGGTTAACTGGTTAACTGACTGACTGGCTAACTGGTTAACTGACTGGCTAACTGGTTAACTGACTGGCTGACTGACTGGTTAACTGACTGGCTAACTGGTTAACTGACTGGCTAACTGGTTAACTGACTGGCTAACTGGTTAACTGACTGGCTAACTGGTTAACTGACTGGCTAACTGGTTAACTGACTGGCTGACTGACTGGTTAACTGACTGGCTGGCTGACTGGTTAACTGACTGGCTGACTGACTGGTTAACTGACTGGCTGGCTGACTGGTTAACTGACTGGCTGGCTAACTGGTTAACTGACTGGCTAACTGGTTAACTGACTGGCTGAATGACTGGTTAACTGACTGGCTAACTGGTTAACTGACTGGCTGACTGACTGGTTAACTGACTGGCTGGCTGACTGGTTAACTGACTGGCTGGCTAACTGGTTAACTGACTGGCTGACTGGTTTACTGACTGACTGGCTAACTGGTTAACTGACTGGCTGAATGACGGGTTAACTGACTGGCTGGCTGACTGGTTTACTGACTGGCTGGCTGGCTAACTGGTTAACTGACTGACTGGCTAACTGGTATACTGACTGACTGGCTGGCTAACTGGTTTACTGACTGGCTGGCTGACTGGTTAACTGACTGGCTGGCTAACTGGTTAACTGACTGGCTGACTGGTTTACTGACTGACTGGCTAACTGGTTAACTGACTGGCTGAATGACGGGTTAACTGACTGGCTGGCTGACTGGTTTACTGACTGGCTGGCTGGCTAACTGGTTAACTGACTGACTGGCTAACTGGTATACTGACTGACTGGCTGGCTAACTGGTTTACTGACTGGCTGGCTGACTGGTTAACTGACTGGCTGAATGACGGGTTAACTGACTGGCTGGCTGACTGGTTTACTGACTGGCTGACTGACTGGTTAACTGACTGGCTGGCTGACTGGTTAACTGACTGGCTGGCTGACTGGTTTACTGACTGGCTGGCTAACTGGTTAACTGACTGGCTGAATGACGGGTTAACTGACTGGCTGGCTGACTGGTTTACTGACTGGCTGACTGACTGGTTAACTGACTGGCTGGCTGACTGGTTAACTGACTGACTGGCTAACTGGTTAACTGACTGGCTAACTGGTTAACTGACTGGCTGGCTGACTGGTTTACTGACTGGCTGGCTAACTGGTTAACTGACTGGCTGGCTGACTGGTTAACTGACTGGCTGACTGGTTAACTGGCTGGCTGGCTGACTGGTTAACTGACTGACTGACTGATTGACTGGCTGGCTGACTGGTTAACTGACTGGCTGGCTGACTGGTTAACTGACTGGCTGGCTGACTGGTTAACTGACTGGCTGGCTGACTGGTTAACTGACTGGCTGACTGGTTAACTGGCTGGCTGGCTGACTGGTTAACTGACTGACTGACTGATTGACTGGCTGTCTGACTGGTTAACTGACTGGCTGGCTGACTGGTTAACTGACTGGCTGGCTGACTGGTTAACTGACTAGCTGGCTGACTGGTTAACTGACTGGCTGGCTGACTGGTTAACTGACTGGCTGGCTGACTGGTTAACTGACTGGCTGGCTGACTGGTTAACTGACTGGCTGGCTGACTGGTTTACTGACTGGCTGGCTGACTGGTTAACTGACTGGCTTTCTGACTGGTTAACTGACTGGCTGGCTGACTGGTTAACTGACTGGCTGACTGACTGGTTAACTGACTGACTGACTGGTTAACTGACTGACTGACTGGTTAACTGACTGACTAGCTGACTGGTTAACTGGCTGACTGACTGGTTAACTGACTGACTGGTTTCCTGACCGACTAGCTGACTGGTTAACTGACTGACTGGTTAACTGACCGACTGTCTGACTGGTTAACTGTCTGACTGACTGGTTAACTGACTGACTAGCTGACTGGTTAACTGGCTGACTGACTGGTTAACTGACTGACTGGTTTCCTGACTGACTAGCTGACTGGTTAACTGACTGGTTAACTGACTGACTGGTTAACTGACTGGTTAACTGACTGACTGGTTAACTGACTGACTGGTTTACTGACTGGCTGGCTGACTGGTTAACTGACTGGCTGACTGACTGGTTAACTCACTGGTTTACTGACTGACTAGCTGACTGGTTTACTGGCTGACTGACTGACTGGTTTACTGACTGACTGGTTAACTCACTGGTTTACTGGCTGACTGACTGACTGGTTTACTGACTGACTGGTTAACTGACTGGCTGGCTGACTGGTTAACTCACTGGTTTACTGCCACACTGACTGGTTTACTGACTGGCTTACTGACTGGTTAACTCACTGGTTAATTGACTGACTGGTTAACTGACTGGTTTACTACCACACTGACTGGTTTACTGACTGGCTGACTGACTGGTTAACTGACTGGCTTACTGACTGACAGACTAACTGGCTGACTGAAGGACTGACTGGCTGACTGACTGACTGATTGAATGGCTGACTAACTGACTGATTGACTGGGTGACTTACTGACTGGCTGACTGACTGACTGATTGCTTTATACCCTCAATTATCTGTGTGTTTCCAGCCAAAGCAGCAGCAGCATCCAAACTTACTGCACCGGGGTCCACAACTGCCCTGTCTGCCCCTGGCACCAACCCCAAACCTGACCCTGTCAGGGAAAGAGATGGGAGGAGGAGGAGAGGAGAGAGAAAGGGTGAGTAATACACACACAGACGGACAGACGGATGGACGGACGGACGGACGGACGGACGGACGGACAGACAGACAGACAACTGTGACCAATGCAATTGTTTAATGTCAATCAACGTAAAAGAGAAGACAAAATCCTCAAATCAATACTTTTCTAACTGAGACATCCCAACTGAGACAGACAAATCCCCAATCAGTAGTTAGGAGTCCGTTTGTCTGCACAGTGACTTCTAGAGAAGGACAGATGAATCTCTTTTATACGATTTGATGCAGCTAGGACTCTATACTGAAGATTACAGATAAATAACTCTGTAGAGAGGGTGGTGGAGAGGGTGGTGGGGAGGAGAGGGTGGTAGAGAGGGTGGTAGAGAGGGTGGTGGGGAGGAGAGGGTGGTAGAGAGGGTGGTAGAGAGGGTCGTGGAGAGGGTGGTAGAGAGGGTGGTAGAGAGGGTCGTGGAGAGGGTGGTAGAGAGGGTGGTAGAGAGGGTGGTGGAGAGGGTGGTGGGGAGGAGAGGGTGGTAGAGAGGGTGGTAGAGAGGGTGGTAGAGAGGGTGGTAGAGAGGGTGGTAGAGAGGGTCGTGGAGAGGGTGGTAGAGAGGGTGGTAGAGAGGGTGGTAGAGAGGGTGGTGGAGAGGGTGGTAGAGAGGGTGGTAGAGAGGGTGGTGGGGAGGAGAGGGTGGTAGAGAGGGTGGTAGAGAGGGTGGTAGAGAGGGTGGTGGAGAGGGTGGTAGAGAGGGTGGTAGAGAGGGTGGTAGAGAGGGTGGTAGAGAGGGTCGTGGAGAGGGTGGTAGAGAGGGTGGTGGGGAGGGTGGTAGAGAGGGTGGTAGAGAGGGTGGTGGGGAGGAGAGGGTGGTAGAGAGGGTGGTAGAGAGGAGAGGGTGGTAGAGAGGGTGGTGGGGAGGGTCGTGGAGAGGGTGGTAGAGAGGGTGGTAGAGAGGGTGGTAGAGAGGGTGGTGGAGAGGGTGGTGGAGAGGGTGGTAGAGAGGGTCGTGGAGAGGGTGGTAGAGAGGGTGGTAGAGAGGGTGGTAGAGAGGGTGGTGGAGAGGGTGGTAGAGAGGGTGGTAGAGAGGGTGGTGGGGAGGAGAGGGTGGTAGAGAGGGTGGTAGAGAGGGTGGTAGAGAGGGTGGTGGGGAGGGTGGTAGAGAGGGTGGTAGAGAGGGTGGTAGAGAGGGTGGTAGAGAGGGTCGTGGAGAGGGTCGTGGAGAGGGTTGTGGAGAGGGTGGTAGAGAGGGTGGTAGAGAGGGTGGTAGAGAGGGTGGTAGAGAGGGTGGTGGAGAGGGTAGTAGAGAGGGTGGTGGAGAGGGTGGTAGAGAGGGTGGTAGAGAGGGTGGTGGAGAGGGTGGTAGAGAGGGTGGTGGAGAGGGTGGTAGAGAGGGTGGTGGAGAGTGTGGTGGAGAGGGATGTCTTCTCTAGAAGTCACTGAGACAGACAAATTGTATTGGCACATTGCCTGTTTGATGGTTCGTCTGAGGGTGTAGCGGGATTTCTTATAAGCTTCTGGGATAGAGTCCCGCTCCTTGAAAGCGGAAGCTGTACCCTTTTATCTCAGTGTGAATGTTGCCTGTAATCCATGGCTTCTGGTTGGGATATGTACGTACGGTCACTGTGGGGACAACGTCATCGATGCACTTATTGATAAAGCCAGTGACTGATGTGGTGTACTCCTCAATGCCATCGGAAGAATCCCGGAACATATTCCAGTCTGTGCAGCAAAACAGTCCTGTAGCGTAGCATCTGTGTCATCTGACCACTTCCGTATTGAGCGAGTCACTGGTACTTCCTGCTTTAGCAGGAATCAGGAGGATAGAATTATGGTCAGATTTGCCAAATGGAGGGTGAGGGAGAGCTTTGTATGCATCTCTGTGTGTGGAGTATAGGTGGTCTAGAGTGTCTTTCTTGATCTGGTTTCACATTTAACTTGTTGATGGAAATTAGGTAAGATTGATTTAAGTTTCCCTGCATTAAAGTCCCCGGCCACTAGGAGCGCCGCCTCTGGGTGAGCGGTTTCCTGTTTGCTTATTTCCTTATACAGCTGACTGAGTGCGGTCTTAGTGCCAGCATCTGTCTGTGGTGGTAAATAAACAGCCACTAAAAATATAGATGACAACTCTCTTGGCAAATAGTGTGGTCTACAGTTTATCATGAGATACTCTACCTCAGGTGAGCGAAATCTAGGGACTTCCCTGTTTCAGTGTTGGACACAGTAACATTACACCTGGGGTTGTGTCAGTGTTAGACACAGTTACATTACAGCTGCTTGGCAACGACAACCTTCTGGCAACATGAACACACACACACACACACACACACACACACACACACACACACACACACACACACACACACACACACACACACACACACACACACACACACACACACCATACACAAAGCATGCACGCACGCACACACAGTACCCAAAGCATGCACACACTCACACTCACCCGTCCAATAGGCAGCTGTGCTCATAATATCTGTAGCTATAGGCCACCTGTTATAAAGAGGATCTGTCCAGAACTGACTGAACACACAGGAAGTCTGCGTATGCAAGTGACGTGACCATTTTTATTACAGGAGGTGAGGAAGTTAAGGTTCTCTCAGAATGGTCTGAAAGTGTATGAGGGGCTCCTCCTCAGCTAGAGTCAAATGGGGAAACACTGAATCGCTGTGGGCAGGTCAGCTTTCAGATGGGGTCCACTCCACGGTTACCAGGGGGCTTCAGATAGGGTCCTCTCCACGGTTACCAGGGGGGATTCAGATGGGGTCCACTCCACGGTTACCAGGGGGGATTCAGATATGGTCCTCTCCACGGTTACCAGGGGGGATTCAGATATGGTCCTCTCCACGGTTACCAGGGGGATTCAGATAGGGTCCACTCCACGGTTACCAGGGGGGATTCAGATAAGGTCCTCTCCACGGTTACCAGGGGGGATTCAGATAAGGTCCACTCCACGGTTACCAGGGGGGATTCAGATATGGTCCTCTCCACGGTTACCAGGGGGGATTCAGATAAGGTTCACTCCAGGGGGATTCAGTGGGGCAGAGATGGGATGAAGACCTTGGGGGGTTTTCTAGGCTCCGGTGTCATTCAGAAAAATAACTGGAAGGGTGTCGTGGAGAAGGTGTGTGCCAGATTGTCAAGGTGTAAATGGGTTCTACCCCAGTTGTCTTGTAGTGGAAGAGTGCTGGTAGCCAAAAACCTATCCTGTACCCTGTGGCTCAGACTAATGATTTTACCGCCACTGTGGGGCCTGATACAAGAGCTTCAGAGGACCCTTGTCAATTTCTTCTGGTCGGGACAACATTGGATTAAAGCTGCGGCCCTGTACCTGCCACTACACGAGGATGGGCAAGGTCTGGTGGATATTTCCTCCAGGATCATGGCTTTCCGGCTTCATGCAGCCCAGAGGCTGTTGTACAGAGACGGTTCATGCAGCCCAGAGACTGTTGTACAGAGACGGTTCTAGCAGCCCAGAGACTGTTGTACAGAGACGGTTCTAGCTGGGTCGATACACCCGACACATTGATGAGGAGAGAGGGCTGTTTGGGCTTAGACAAGCACCTTTTCCTCTTAAAGCTGGAGGGGGTTGATTTGCCTGGCCTGACTCCATTCTATGAGTCTGTTATGCAGGCTTGGAGAGTTCTTGACATGTCCCGTAAGGCCGGCACGCCACCAGGGATGTGGCTTTTTGAAGAGCCTCTTTATAACAACACTGCCATCCAGTCCCGTGCTCTGGGTTCAGCCAGCCTACGTTCATGCCTGTTAGGTGTGTGGTGAACCAAGCTGGGTCATCTGATGCGGAGCAGGAGCACATTGTTGGAGGAGCGGGGATCCGATCATCTCGCCTACTGAGGAAGGTCTGATTCCTTGCCAGTACTTCATCGGCAGTATGTCAATGATACTTCCAACTCGGATCGGTGGACGGAGGGTCTGGATGATGTGTTCCCTGCGCTGAATGTTAGTGCTGCGGCGGGGGGCATTAGAGGAGGACGTGAGGATGCTGCTTTCCTTCGATACCCCGGAGCTGGGGGGAGTTCAAGGCGGTGGGAAAGAAGGCCATTGTCACGTCCTGACCCTAGTAAGATGTCATTTTCTATAGTAGAGTAGGTCCGGGCGTGACAGGGGGTGTTTTGTGTTTTTCTATGTTTTCTATTTCTATGTTTAAGTTCTAGTTTTTCTATTTCTATGTTGTTTTTTTTTGGGTTGATCTCCAATTGTAGGCAGCTGGTCCTCGTTGCCTCTGATTGGAGATCATATTTAAGTAGGGGTTTTTCTTCCTGGGTTTTTGTGGGTAGTTGTTTTCCGTTTTGTCTATGTACCTGACGGAACTGTTGGCTGTCGTTTATGTTATTTTGTTTAAAAGGAACTATGAGCACTTTACACGCTGCGCCTTGGACCCCTTTATACGACCCACGTTACAGCCATGTACATAATATGTGTAAAAGTGTCCCCGTGCTTCTTCTCTGGAAGGGGTAATATCGACGAGGTGGGCGGGTGTGTTTGGTCCAGGTGCCTCCCTAAAAGGCTGTCGGCGGTCTTTATATAAACTGCCTATTGATAAGAGGACAGCTGACCTCCAATGGAGGATAATACATGGAGCCATTGCCACCAATATGCATCTGGTACACCTGGACCCTACCGTTGGGGAGAGGTGTCCATTCTGTGCTGAGTCTGACACTCTGGAACATCTGTTCTTACAGTGTCCCAGGCTGGTCGAGATGATGGACCTGATCACTAGCTGGTTCTCAACTCTGGGAGTGGTTCTCTCTTCCCAAATGTTTATATTTGTGCTCAAGTACAGGTTTAGTAAAAGGGGTGTAGTTCTCTTACGTAACATTGTATCAGGGGCAGCTAAATTAGCAATTTGGAAGACATGAATGTCACATCCTGACCCTAGTAAGATGTCATTTTCTATAGTAGTGTAGGGCAGGGCGTGATGGGGGTGTTTTTGGTTATTCGATGTTTTCTATTTCTATGTTTAGGTTCTAGTTTTTCTATTTCTATGTTGGGATTGTTTGGGGTTGATCTCTAATTGGAGGCAGCTGATCCTCATTGCCTCTGATTAGGGATCATATTTAAGTAGGGTTTTTTCTCATTGTGGTTTGTGTGTTATTGTCTTTTGAGTAGTGTGTTGTCCTCTGCGTCATGGTTTGTTGTTTTCCTGTTTTTCAAGTTATTCAGTGTATTGCATTAAGTTTCACGTTTAAATAAATATGTTGAACTATGAAAACGTTGCATCTTGGTCCGCTCCTTCAAACAGCCGTGACAATGAAAGAACAGTATTCGGGGACAGGGGTCTGTGGACGTGGTGGGATAGGGGGTCTGTGGACGTGGTGGGACAGGGGTCTGTGGACGTGGTGGGACAGGGGTCTGTGGACGTGGTGGGACAGGGGTCTGTAGACGTGGTGGGGTCTGTAGACGTGGTGGGACAGGGGTCTGTGGACGTGGTGGGACAGGGGTCTGTAGACGTGGTGGGGTCTGTGGACGTGGTGGGACAGGGGTCTGTAGACGTGGTGGAGGGGATGTTGGTAGCGAGACTGAGGGTTGAGTTTGCCTGTTACAAACTCTCTCTCTCTCTCTCTCTCTCTCTCTCTCTCTCTCTCTCTCTCTCTCTCTCTGTCTCTCTACGTCCCTCTCTGTCTCTCTCTCTCTATCTCCAACTCCCTCTCTCTCTCTGTCTCTCTCTCTCTCTCTCTCTCAATTCAATTTGCTTTATTGGCATGACATATCAGATAATCACCAGCAGCAAGAGCGACATCATTGATATATACAGAGCAAAGAGTCGGCCCGAGAATTGAACCCTGTTGGGACCCCCATAGACTACCAGAGGTCCGGACAACAGGCCCTCCGATTTGACACACTGAACTCTCTCTCTATTTGACCATGATCAGTAACCATGGTCAAATAGTTTGCATGCATTGTTTGTAGTTTTCCTCTGGACATGTAGGAGCATCTTACAGAACTCCATATATTTAAACCTCAGTAATTGTAGTGTGTACAGTACTCTATATATAAAAACCTCAGTAATTGTAGTGTGTACTGTACTATATATATAAAAACCTCAGTAATTGTAGTGTGTACTGTACTATATATATAAAAACCTCAGTAATTGTGGTGTGTACAGTACTCTATATATAAAAACCTCAGTAATTGTAGTGTGTACAGTACTCTATATATAAAAACCTCAGTAATTGTAGTGTGTGCAGCACTATATATATAAAAACCTCAGTAATTGTGGTGTGTAAAGTACTCTATATATAAAAACCTCAGTAATTGTAGTGTGTACAGTACTCTATATATAAAAACCTCAGTAATTGTAGTGTGTGCAGTACTATATATATAAAAACCTCAGTAATTGTAGTGTGTACAGTACTCTATATATAAAAACCTCAGTAATTGTAGTGTGTGCAGTACTATATATATAAAAACCTCAGTAATTGTGGTGTGTACAGTACTATATATATTTAAACCTAAGTAATTGTGGTGTGTGCAGTACTCTATATACTGTATGTTTATATATATATAAAAACCTCAGTAATTGTAGTGTGTACTGTACTATATATATTTAAACCTCAGTAATTGTAGTGTGTACAGTACTCTATATATTTAAACCTCAGTAATTGTAGTGTGTACAGTACTCTATATATTTTGTACCAATTGAGAACTTTGGTCTAATTCCCTGAGATCTGGATCTTCTCTGGAAAATCATTATTTTAGTCTTTTTGGGGTTTACTGCCAGGGCCCAGGTCTGGCAGTACTGCTCTAGCAGGTCCAGGCTCTGCTGTAGGCCATGTGCTGTGGATGACAGCAGGCATAGGTCATCTGCCAAGAGCAGGCATTTAACCTCTGAACTGTGGGGCTGAGGATTGTTCTAGAATAGGGGCCAATTCATTGATGTAAATATTGAAGAGTGCAGGGCTCAGATTGCAACCCTGGTGAAGGCCCCTCCCCTCTCTCCCTCTCTCTCAATTCCCTCTCTGTCTCTCTCTCTCTGTCTCTCTCTCTCTCTCTCTCTCTCTCAGGGAAGAGGGAGAGAACAAACTCTGAGTCTGCGTTAGAGGAGGAGCCTCGCATGGACGTGTCTCGCCTCGACCTGCGGATTGGTCGGATCGTTGGCGTCCGCTACCACCCATTGGCCGGGGCTCTGTATGTCCAGGAAGTGGATCTGGGAGAGCCCGCCCCCCGCACGGTGGTCAGCGCGCTACGACACATTCCTAAGGAACAGGTAGGTCAAAGGTCACACACACACACAGGTTACACACACCTCTCACACACGCACTTGTCTGTGAGTCTCTTATCTGTCTCCTTTAGACAGTATTATTCATGTAGTTTAAAGTGGGAGTCTGACCAGTAGTTTCTATCTGTCTCCTTTAGACAGTGTGTTGTCATGTAGTTTAAAGTGGGAGTCTGACCAGTAGTTTCTATCTGTCTCCTTTAGACAGTGTGTTGTCATGTAGTTTAAAGTGGGAGTCTGACCAGTAGTTTCTATCTGTCTCCTTTAGACAGTGTGTTGTCATGTAGTTTAAAGTGGGAGTCTGACCAGTAGTTTCTATCTGTCTCCTTTAGACAGTATTATTCATTTAGTTTAAAGTGGGAGTCTGACCAGTAGTCTCTGCCTCCTTTAGACAGTGTGTTGTCATACAGCTGACCACCGTGCAGAAAATAATTCCTGTCTCAGACACCCTATACTGTACACACACACACACACACACACACACACACACACACACACACACACACACACACACACACACACACTTTCACCGTCAAACACTCACACGCACACCGCCATCTCTCATATCACGCACTGGCTGTCAGTGTTAGCCAAAAATAAAGTGAAATCAGCGCTAGGTTATTATTTAGAGAGTGTATCTTTCTCTAGAAGTAAAGTGTTATTATTTAGTGAGTGTATCTTTCTCTAGAAGTAAAGTGTTATTATTTAGAGAGTGTATCTTTCTCTAGAAGTAAAGTGTTATTATTTAGAGAGTGTATCTTTCTCTAGAAGTAAAGTGTTATTTAGAGAGTGTATCTTTCTCTAGAAGTAAAGTGTTATTATTTAGAGTGTGTATCTTTCTCTAGAAGTACAGTGTTATTATCTAGAGAGTGTATCTTTCTCTAGAAGTAAAGTGTTATTATTTAGAGAGTGTATCTTTCTCTAGAAGTACAGTGTTATTATTTAGAGAGTGTATCTTTTTCTAGAAGTAAAGTATTATTTAGAGAGTGTATCTTTCTCTAGAAGTACAGTGTTATTATTTAGAGAGTGTATCTTTCTCTAGAAGTACAGTGTTATTATTTAGAGAGTGTATCTTTCTCTAGAAGTACAGTGTTATTATTTAGAGAGTGTATCTTTCTCTTGAAGTAAAGTGTTATTATTTAGACAGTGTATCTTTCTCTAGAAGTAAAGTGTTATTTAGAGAGTGTATCTTTCTCTAGAAGTAAAGTGTTATTATTTAGAGAGTGTATCTTTCTCTAGAAGTACAGTGTTATTATTTAGAGAGTGTGTATCTTTCTCTAGAAGTACAGTGTTATTATTTAGAGAGTGTATCTTTCTCTAGAAGTAAAGTGTTATTATTTAGAGTGTGTATCTTTCTGTAGAAGTAAAGTGTTATTATTTAGAGAGTGTATCTTTCTCTAGAAGTAAAGTGTAATTATTTAGAGAGTGTATCTTTCTCTAGAAGTAAAGTGTTATTATTTAGAGAGTGTATCTTTCTCTAGAAGTACAGTGTTATTATTTAGAGAGTGTATCTTTCTCTAGAAGTAAAGTGTTATTTAGAGAGTGTATCTTTTTCTAGAAGTAAAGTGTTATTATTTAGAGAGTGTGTATCTTTCTCTAGAAGTACAGTGTTATTATTTAGAGAGTGTATCTTTCTCTAGAAGTACAGTGTTATTATTTAGAGAGTGTATCTTTCTCTAGAAGTACAGTGTTATTGTCTAGAGAGTGTATCTTTCTCTAGAAGTAAAGTGTTATTATTTAGAGAGTGTATCTTTCTCTAGAAGTACAGTGTTATTATTTAGAGAGTGTATCTTTCTCTAGAAGTACAGTGTTATTATTTAGAGAGTGTGTATCTTTCTCTAGAAGTAAAGTGTTATTATTTAGAGAGTGTATCTTTCTCTAGAAGTAAAGTGTTATTATTTAGAGAGTGTATCTTTCTCTAGAAGTACAGTGTTATTATTTAGAGAGTGTGTATCTTTCTCTAGAAGTAAAGTGTTATTATTTAGAGAGTGTATCTTTCTCTAGAAGTAAAGTGTTATTATTTAGAGAGTGTATCTTTCTCTAGAAGTACAGTGTTATTATTTAGAGAGTGTATCTTTCTCTAGAAGTAAAGTGTTATTATTTAGAGAGTGAGTAAATTGTTATTATTCAGAGAGTGTGTATCTTTCTCTCTGGTGTGTGTGCCTGTGTGTGTAGCTTCAGGGTCGTCTGGCGGTGTTGCTGTGCAATGTGCGTCCCTGTCGGGTGAAAGGCGTGGTCTCCACGGCGATGGTTCTCTGTGGCTCCGCCCCTAACGCCCATGATAACGATAACGATGATGACGCCCAGGTGGAGTTTCTGGAACCGCCCACTAACGCTGTACCTGGCGACAGGGTCACTTTCTACGATTATCCTGGTAACTACATAGACACTCTCACACACACACACACACACTACATTCCTCTTTCTATCTATCACCCTGGCAACTACATTCCTCTTTTTATCACCCTGGTAACTACAATCCTCTTTCTACCTATCACCCTGGTAACTACATTCATCTTTCTATCACCCTGGTAACTACATCCCTCGTTCTATCACCCTGGTAACTACAATCCTCTTTATATCTATCACCCTGGTAACTACATTCCTCTGTCAATCACCCTGGTAACTACAAGCCTCTTTCTGTCAATCACCCTGGTAACTACAATCCTCTTATATCTATCACCCTGGTAACTACAATCCTCTTTCTATCTATCACCCTGGTAACTACAATCCTCTTTCTATCACCCTGGTAACTACAATCCTCTTTCTATCTATCACCCTGGTAACTACATACCTCTTTCTATCACCCTGGTAACTACAATCCTCTTTCTATCTATCACCCTGGTAACTACATACCTCTTTCTATCACCCTGGTAACTACATGCCTCTTTCTATCACCCTGGTAACTACATTGTTCTGTTCTGTTTTGTTTCTATAACTGCAAGTGAATCCTTAACTTGAGGCTAGTTTAGTTTAGTTTAAAAACAAGCACACATAAAACTTAAAAGCCATACATGCACATGAATAAAATCATGGAGGACAACACACAATAAAGTCAGGGACTTATTTCCAAAACTTGAGGCTAGGGTTATTAGGGTTAGGGTTTATAGTAATATATCCTCCTGTCCACTAGGGGAGCCAGACTGGGAGCTGAGCCCCAGAGATAAGGTGTGTTAGGGTTATTAGAGTTAGGGTTTATAGTAATATATCCTCCTGTCCACTAGGGGAGCCAGACTGGGAGCTGAGCCCCAGAGAGAAGGTGTGTTAGGGTTATTAGAGTTAGGGTTTATAGTAATATATCCTCCTGTCCACTAGGGGAGCCAGACTGGGAGCTGAGCCCCAGAGAGAAGGCGTGTTAGGGTTATTAGAGTTAGGGTTTATAGTAATATATCCTCCTGTCCACTAGGGGAGCCAGACTGGGAGCTGAGCCCCAGAGAGAAGGTGTGTTAGGGTTATTAGAGTTAGGGTTTATAGTAATATATCCTCCTGTACACTAGGGGAGCCAGACTGGGAGCTGATTCCCAGAGAGAAGGCGTGTTAGGGTTATTAGAGTTAGGGTTTATAGTAATATATCCTCCTGTCCACTAGGGGAGCCAGATTGGGAGCTGAGCCCCAGAGAGAATGTGTGTTAGGGTTATTAGAGTTAGGGTTTATAGTAATATATCCTCCTGTCCACTAGGGGAACCAGACCGGGAGCTGAGCCCCAGAGAGAAGGTGTGTTAGGGTTATTAGAGTTAGGGTTTATAGTAATATATCCTCCTGTCCACTAGGGGAGCCAGACTGGGAGCTGAGCCCCAGAGAGAAGGTGTGTTAGGGTTATTAGAGTTAGGGTTTATAGTAATATATCCTCCTGTCCACTAGGGGAGCCAGACTGGGAGTTGAGCCCCAGAGAGAAGGTGTGTTAGGGTTATTAGAGTTAGGGTTTATAGTAATATATCCTCCTGTCCACTAGGGGAGCCAGACCGGGAGCTGAGCCCCAGAGAGAAGGTGTGTTAGGGTTATTAGAGTTAGGGTTTATAGTAATATATCCTCCTGTCCACTAGGGGAGCCAGACCGGGAGCTGAGCCCCAGAGAGAAGGTGTGGGAGCAGATCCTTCCTGATCTGCAGACGGACTCCAGGGGCGTGGCCACCTACAGGGGGGTGGGGTTTGAGGTGCGGGGGAAAGGCCTCTGTAGAGCCCCAACCCTCACCAACAGCAGTATCAAATAAACACGCAGTCAGACACGCAGGGGAACCAACACACACACACACACACACACACACACACACACACACACACATAGAGGAACACACGTGTGGGAACAGACAGACACATACACACTTCTGGGTAAGCTTTAAGCTGATTGCTCTTGTCAGAATGTGAGGAACTTTCAATAAAGTTTTTAACAAATGTTGAAACACGGTGGATTTTTTTAATGTATTTTATAAACCGAAGTGAAAAGCTTTGGATCAGTCCTCAGAGATAACGGATCGGTCCTCAGAGTTAACGGATCGGTCCTCAGAGTTAACGGATCGGTCCACAGAGGGAACGGATCGGTCCTCAGAGATAACGGATCGGTCCTCAGAGTTAACGGATCGGTCCACAGAGTTAACGGATCGGTCCTCAGAGTTAACGGATCGGTCCTCAGAGATAACGGATCGGTCCTCAGAGTTAACGGATCGGTCCTCAGAGATAACGGATCGGTCCACAGAGGGAACGGATCGGTCCTCAGAGATAACGGATCGGTCCACAGAGTTAACGGATCGGTCCTCAGAGTTAAAGGATCGGTCCACAGAGTTAACGGATCGGTCCGCAGTATAAAACTGAGGAGGCAGGTTAACAAAGTAATCAGATTCAGTAATCAGTAAGTAATCAGATTCAGATTCAGTAATTCAGGGTTACATTACTAATGACTTTTATCGTCTTAACCCTGCCGACCCATATAGTGAATCTTCTGAAACATGCTAACATGCTAAAACGCTAACTACTGTATAGTGAAACTATAGAAACATGCTAACAGGATAACCGACCCTGAACCTATAGTGAACCTATAGAAACATGCTAAAACGCTAACTACTGTACAGTGAAACTATAGAAACATGCTAACAGGATAACCGACTCTGAACCTATAGTGAACCTATAGAAACATGCTAAAACGCTAACCACTGTACAGTGAAACTATAGAAACATGCTAACAGGATAACCGACCCTGACCATGTAGTGAACCTATAGAAACATGCTAAAACGCTAACCACTATGTAGTAAATATACTGAAGCATGCTAACATGCTAAAATGCTAACTAGAGGTAGCCCTGTAACTATCCTACACTGTTCTATTCTGTTTTAGACCGTCTCTGTTCCTCACACTGGGTATTTACTTATGTTTGTTGTTTCTACTAAAGACCCTGTCCTTAGCCACCGCTTAGGCCTAATTCATTGCATGTGTTATGAGGTCTGTGTGTAGCTTGAGTAGAGGAGTCAGGTGCAGGACAGCAGATATGAGTAAATAAACATCATTTACTCAAAATAGGCAAATACAATACAATAAAGCAAGCCCACATAACTGACCGTATAACATACAAACAATCACTCACAAACAAACCGTGGGGGAACAGAGGGTTAAATAATGAACAAGTAGTTGGGGTAGTGAAACCAGGTGTGTAAAACAAAGACAAAACAAATGGAAAATGAAAAGTGGATCGGCGATGGCAAGAAGGCCGGTGAGGTCGACCGTCGAACGCCGCCCGAACAAGGAGATTGGACCGACTTCGGCGGAAGTCGTGACAGCGCGGCAAGGATGAGCACCTATGTTTTTGTCCAGAAATAGTCAGGCCCCAGTCATTAACCCACGGTGGTACCAGTCATTAACCCACGGTGGTACCAGTCATTAACCCACGGTGGTACCAGTCATTAACCCATGGTGGTACCAGTCATTAACCCACGGTGGTACCAGTCATTAACCCACGGTGGTACCACCAGTCATTAACCCACGGTGGTACCAGTCATTAACCCATGGTGGTACCAGTCATTAACCCACGGTGGTACCACCAGTCATTAACCCACGGTGGTACCAGTCATTAACCCACGGTGGTACCACCAGTCATTAACCCACGGTGGTACCACCAGTCATTAACCCACGGTGGTACCACCAGTCATTAACTCACGGTGGTACCAGTCATTAACCCACGGTGGTACCACCAGTCATTAACCCACGGTGGTACCACCAGTCATTAACCCACGGTGGTACCACCAGTCATTAACCCACGGTGGTACCAGTCATTAACCCACGGTGGTACCAGTCATTAACCCACGGTGGTACCAGTCATTAACCCACGGTGGTACCACCAGTCATTAACCCATGGTGGTACCAGTCATTAACCCACGGTGGTACCAGTCATTAACCCACGGTGGTACCAGTCATTAACCCACGGTGGTACCACCAGTCATTAACCCACGGTGGTACCAGTCATTAACCCACGGTGGTACCAGTCATTAACCCACGGTGGTACCAGTCATTAACCCACAGTGGTACCAGTCATTAACCCACGGTGGTACCACCAGTCATTAACCCACGGTGGTACCAGTCATTAACCCACGGTGGTACCAGTCATTAACCCACGGTGGTACCAGTCATTAACCCACGGTGGTACCAGTCATTAACCCACGGTGGTACCACCAGTCATTAACCCACGGTGGTACCAGTCATTAACCCACGGTGGTACCAGTCATTAACCCACGGTGGTACCAGTCATTAACCCATGGTGGTACCAGTCATTAACCCACGGTGGTACCAGTCATTAACCCATGGTGGTACCAGTCATTAACCCACGGTGGTACCACCAGTCATTAACCCACGGTGGTACCAGTCATTAACCCACGGTGGTACCAGTCATTAACCCACGGTGGTACCACCAGTCATTAACCCACGGTGGTACCAGTCATTAACCCACGGTGGTACCAGTCATTAACCCACGGTGGTACCACCAGTCATTAACCCACGGTGGTACCAGTCATTAACCCACGGTGGTACCAGTCATTAACCCACGGTGGTACCAGTCATTAACCCACGGTGGTACCACCAGTCATTAACCCACGGTGGTACCAGTCATTAACCCACGGTGGTACCAGTCATTAACCCACGGTGGTACCAGTCATTAACCCACGGTGGTACCAGTCATTCATATGGTGTGTTGGTGTGACCTTCCTGAACAATAACAGTCATTATGATTAATCACAATGAAAACAGATAAGATGTCATAAATATAATGATAACAGAGCCAACACACACACACACACACACACACACACACACACACACACACACACACACACACACACACACACACACACACACACACACACACACACACACACACAAGGATGTCAGTGAGCCATCAAACACCCAGAGTAAACATAGCGTGACAGTAAGGCAACAGGGAAATGTCTTGATCCACGTCAGATGAAGGATGGCATGGCACGGTTTATACTGACATAAAATAACAAGTGTGTGTGTGTGTGTGTGTGTGTGTGTGTGTGTGTGTGTGTGTGTGTAGGAAGGCAGAGCTTATAATAAACTGTGACAGAACACTGATGTCCATACCCTATTACAATAAACAACCACAAAGGCATGCTGTACAAACACACACACACAAACACACACACACACACACATACACACACACACACACACATACACACACACACACATACACATACACATACACACACACACACACATACACACACACACACACACACACACACACACATACACACACACACACACACACACACACACACACACACATACACACACACACACACACACACATACACATACACACACACACACACACATACACATACACACACACACACACACACACGTATAGAATGACCAGTGTACTCTGAGAGTGTAATTGCTGAACACATTACAATCAGTCTCAGAGTCTGTAATAAAGCTGCATTAGAATCCTGGGCCTGGATTCAATAGTGTCTGAGTAGGAATGTTGATCTCTAATCAAGTCCCCCTGTCCATGTCGTCTACATCACCGTGATCTAAAAAGACTCAGAGAGGCCCAGAGGCTGGTCACCATGTGAATAGGAATGGGTTTTAACACTAGTTCATATCTCCATCTGTCTTCAGACATGGTCTGTCCCAAATGGCATCCCTGGAAAGTGTACCAGGGCCCTGGTCTAAAGTAGTGCACTATATAGGGAATAGGGTGCCAGCCCTGGTCTAAAGTAGTGCACTATATAGGGAATAGGGCCCTGGTCTAAAGTAGTGTACTATATAGGGAATAGGGCCCTGGTCTATAGTAGGGCACTATATAGGGAATAGGGCTCTGGTCTATAGTAGTACCACTATATAGGGAATAGGGCTCTGGTCTATAGTAGTACCACTATATAGGGAATAGGGCTCTGGTCTATAGTAGTACCACTATATAGGGAATAGGGCCCTGGTCTATAGTAGTGCACTATATAGGGAATAGGGCTCTGGTCTATAGTAGTGTACTATATAGGGAATAGGGTTCTGGCCTATAGTAGTGTACTATATAGGGAATAGGGCTCTGGTCTAAAGTAGTACCACTATATAGGGAATAGGGCTCTGGTCTATAGTAGTGCACTATATAGGGAATAGGGCTCTGGTCTAAAGTAGTGTACTATATAGGGAATAGGGCTCTGGCCTATAGTAGTGCACTATATAGGGAATAGGGCTCTGGTCTATAGTAGTGTACTATATAGGGAATAGGGTTCCATTTGGGAGACATATACAGAATCACTGCAGCAGCCAAGAGCTTTACAAAAATAACATTCAGATTCTGGAGACCTACAATAGTATGATAGTACTGAATATCTTCCATCTACACACACACACATCTCTTCTCTGATCTGGACATGCAAGCCTCACCAATCAGATTACACGCCTGTCAAAACGTTTCACAACAAAATGAGAACTGTATTCTTAGAATACATTATACTGAGGACTGGAAACACGATCTGTGTGTTGTTTGATTGACTTCCTTGTTACTGAGACAATTCAGACATGTTCTCTCTCTCCTCTTTCTGTCTCTCTCCTCCCTATCTCTCTCTCCTCCCTCTCTCTCTCTCTCCTCCCTATCTCTCACTCCTCCCTCTCTCTCTCTCTCTCTCTCCTCCCTCTCTCTCCTCTCTTCTCCCCCTCTCTCTCTCTCCTCCCTCTCTCTCTCTCCTCTCTTCTCCCCCTCTCTCTCTCTCCCTCTCTCTTTCTCTCCTCCCTATCTCTCTCTCCTCCCTCTCTCTCTCTCTCCTCCCTCTCTCTCTCCTCTCTTCTCCCCCTCTCTCTCTCTCCTCCCTCTCTCTCTCTCTCCTCCCTCTCTCTCTCTCCTCTCTCTTTTCCCCCTTTCTCTCTCTCCTCCCTCTCTCTCTCTCCTCTCGCTCTCTCCTCCCTCTCTCTCTCCTCCCCCTTTCTCTCTCGCTCTCTCTCTCTCCCCTCTCTCTTTTTCTTCTAACACATCACACACAAACACCAATATTTGACTTGATGTCCTTCATTCAAACAATTTATCACCAAAAACATTTATCTAAAAACCTTACATGAATCAACACTTTATGTTTGTTTGAAAATCTGATTCTTTAATAGTTTAATGTTCATTTATTCAGACACATACTTCTAGAAGTCCTATGATACAGAATTCACAATGATCAAACATCAGATTCACACAGTATTGATAAGGTGCCGATAATTTCCATACAGTATTGATAAGCCGCCGATCATATCCGATATAGTATTGATAAGGGAAAGAGGGATACCTAGTCAGTTGTCCAACTGAAAGCCTTCAACTGAAATGTGTCTTCCTCATTTAACCCAACCCCTCTGAATCAGAGAGATGGGGCGGGGGGGGGGGCTGCCTTCATCGACATCCACGTCTTCGGCGCCCGGGGAACAGTGGGTTAACTGCCTTGTTCAGGGGCAGGACGACAGAAGGTGCCGATATTTTCCGACGTTTGTAGAGAAACAGTCATCTCCACCATCGTTACAAGGAATCTCTACCAATCCATTATACCGTCTTTATATTAAATATGTAACACTTTATATTTATAGTGTTGTAGTAGACTGCAGTAAAGACAGCAGTTGTACTGGTCATACCACTGGTAACCACAAAAATATGTAGTTTAGTATTTTAGAGATAACTAGAATAACATATTATCTACTTATAGTAACCCTGCAGCAGAGATAACAGTATATAAACATGGTTTCCAGTCTCTATTACAAGCAGGTGTGGGGTTAGCCTGGGTGCCAGTCTGGTTGTGCCATCATACCACTAGCCTGGTTGTCAGTCTGGTTGTGCCATCATACCACTAGCCTGGGTGTCAGTCTGATTGTGCCATCATACCACTAGCCTGGGTGTCAGTCTGGTTGTGCCATCATACCACTAGCCTGGGTGTCAGTCTGGTTGTGCCATCATACCACTAGCCTGGGTGTCAGTCTGGTTGTGCCATCATACCACTAGCCTGGGTGTCAGTCTGGTTGTGCCATCATGCCACTAGCCTGGGTGTCAGTCTGGTTGTGCCATCATACCACTAGCCTGGGTGCCAGTCTGGTTGTGCCATCATACCAGCTCCTTGTCAATCAATGTCATGCCACGTTTGGCTTTACAAGGACAGCAACGGAAATGACATGAGCAGAAAAAGATCTGGGACCAGACTAGTGTGTGTCAGTCTTCACGTAGAAGAGGTCTCTTCTCCAGGTGAGTCAGTCTACAGGTAGATAGAGGTCTCTTCTCCAGGTGAGTCAGTCTTCATGTAGAAGAGGTCTCTTCTCCAGGTGAGTCAGTCTACAGGTAGAGATAGAGGTGTCTTCTCCAGGTGAGTCAGTCTACAGGTAGAGATAGAGGTGTCTTCTCCAGGTGAGTCAGTCTACAGGTAGAGATAGAGGTCTCTTCTCCAGGTGAGTCAGTCTACAGGTAGAGATAGAGGTGCCTTCTCCAGGTGAGTCAGTCTTCATGTAGAAGAGGTATCTTCTCCAGGTGAGTCAGTCTACAGGTAGAGATAGAGGTGTCTTCTCCAGGTGAGTCAGTCTACAGTCTACAGGTAGAGATAGAGGTGTCTTCTCCAGGTGAGTCAGTCTACAGGTAGAGATAGAGATGTCTTCTCCAGGTGAGTCAGTCTACAGGTAGAGATAGAGGTGCCTTCTCCAGGTGAGTCAGTCTACAGGTAGATAGAGCTGTCTTCTCCAGGTGAGTCAGTCTACAGGTAGAGATAGAGATGTCTTCTCCAGGTGAGTCAGTCTACAGGTAGAGATAGAGGTGTCTTCTCCAGGTGAGTCAGTCTACAGGTAGATAGAGCTGTCTTCTCCAGGTGAGTCAGTCTACAGTCTACAGGTAGAGATAGAGGTCTCTTCTCCAGGTGAGTCAGTCTACAGGTAGAGATCGAGGTGTCTTCTCCAGGTGAGTCAGTCTACAGGTAGAGATAGAGATGTCTTCTCCAGGTGAGTCAGTCTACAGGTAGATAGAGGTGTCTTGTCCAGGTGAGTCAGTCTACAGGTAGAGATAGAGATGTCTTCTCCAGATGAGTCAGTCTACAGTCTACAGGTAGATAGAGGTGTCTTCTCCAGGTGAGTCAGTCTACAGGTAGAGATAGAGATGTCTTCTCCAGGTGAGTCAGTCTACAGGTAGATAGAGGTGTCTTGTCCAGATGAGTCAGTCTACAGGTAGATAGAGCTGTCTTCTCCAGGTGAGTCAGTCTACAGGTAGAGATAGAGGTGTCTTCTCCAGGTGAGTCAGTCTACAGGTAGAGATAGAGGTGTCTTCTCCAGGTGAGTCAGTCTACAGGTAGAGATAGAGATGTCTTCTCCAGGTGAGTCAGTCTCCTCAGGTGAGTCAGTCTACAGGTAGAGATAGAGATGTCTTCTCCAGGTGAGTCAGTCTCCTCAGGTGAGTCAGTCTACAGGTAGAGATAGAGATGTCTCCTCCAGGTGAGTCAGTCTCCTCCAGGTGAGTCAGTCTCCTCCAGGTGAGTCAGTCTCCTCCAGGTGAGTCAGTCTACAGGTAGAGATAGAGATGTCTTCTCCAGGTGAGTCAGTCTCCTCCAGGTGAGTCAGTCTACAGGTAGAGATAGAGATGTCTCCTCCAGGTGAGTCAGTCTACAGTCTACAGGTAGAGATAGAGGTGTCTTCTCCAGGTGAGTCAGTCTACAGGTAGATAGAGGTGTCTTCTCCAGGTGAGTCAGTCTACAGGTAGAGATAGAGATGTCTTCTCCAGGTGAGTCAGTCTACAGGTAGAGATAGAGGTGTCTTCTCCAGGTGAGTCAGTCTACAGGTAGAGATAGAGATGTCTCCTCCAGGTGAGTCAGTCTACAGTCTACAGGTAGAGATAGAGGTCTCTTCTCCAGGTGAGTCAGTCTACAGGTAGAGATAGAGGTGTCTTCTCCAGGTGAGTCAGTCTACAGGTAGATAGAGGTGTCTTCTCCAGGTGAGTCAGTCTACAGTCTACAGGTAGAGATAGAGGTGTCTTCTCCAGGTGAGTCAGTCTACAGGTAGAGATAGAGGTGTCTTCTCCAGGTGAGTCAGTCTACAGGTAGATAGAGGTGTCTTCTCCAGGTGAGTCAGTCTACAGTCTACAGGTAGAGATAGAGGTGTCTTCTCCAGGTGAGTCAGTCTACAGGTAGATAGAGATGTCTTCTCCAGGTGAGTCAGTCTACAGGTAGATAGAGGTCTCTTCTCCAGGTGAGTCAGTCTACAGGTAGAGATAGAGGTGTCTTCTCCAGGTGAGTCAGTCTACAGGTAGAGATAGAGATGTCTTCTCCAGGTGAGTCAGTCTACAGTCTACAGGTAGAGATAGAGATGTCTCCTCCAGTTGACTCCTCCTCCTCTCTCTATCAGGGGGAAGATGGAGCTGATGGGGCAGTGGTTGAGTCTTTATTTTCTTTCCCTCCTTCCTTCCTTCCATCCTTCCTTCACTCCCTCCTTCTCTCACTCCCTCTTTCTCTCCTTCCCTCACTCTTTCCTTCACTCCCTCCTTCTCTCACTCCCTCGTTCCCTCACTCCCTCCTTCTCTCCTTCCCTCACTCCTTCCTTCCCTCCTTCCTTCACTCCTTCTCTCCTTCTCTCCATCCATCCCTCCCTCCCTCCTTCACTCCTTCCTTCTCTCCCTCCTTCCCTCCCTCCCTCCCTCCTTCACTCCTTCCTTCTCTCCCTCCTTCCCTCCCTCCCTCCCTCCTTCCCTCCTTCCTTCCTTCCCTCCCTCCCTCCCTCCTTCTCTCCTTCCTTCCTTCCCTCACTCCCTCTGACACAAGTACAATCTTGCTTTAGCTGCTGCTGCGTTCGACTTCGACGACGATGATGATGATGAAGATGGCAGGGCTGTACGGAGTACTTGGCAGGCCAATCCCTCTCCACAGTCACAGCGTTGGAACAGCTCCAGGCCGTGCTGTCCTTTCCTGCCGTGCCGTGTACACACCTCCCCATGCCTCAGCACTGGCTTACAGATCCTGTCCCAGAAGTGACGGGCACAACACAGACCTTCAGAACATTCTGTAGACCTGAGACACGGGTCACCCAGCTGACCTGGGGGGGTAGAAGAGAGAGACACTCTGTTAGTTTACCATTTGTCACGGCTGTCGAAAGGATCGGACCACAGTGCAGCGTGGTTGTTGTTCCACATTTTATTAAAATCCGTGAAACTTTGCAAAACACAAATAACTGAATTAAACAAAAACAACAAACCGTGACGCAGAGAGAAACAAACACTACTTCAAAATATATATAACCCACAAAAACCCAGGAAGAAAAACCCCTACTTAAATATGATCTCCAATTAGAGACAACGAGGACCAGCTGCCTCCAATTGGAGATCAACCCAAAAAAACAACATCAACATAGAAATAGAAAAAGTAGAACTTAAACATAGAAATACAAAACATAGAAAAACACAAAACACCCCCTGTCACGCCCTGACCTACTCTACCATAGAAAATAACCTCTTACTATGGTCAGGACGTAACACTCATGACAGACTTCAATTTGAATTAAGTAAATGGCCAGAGGCCAACGCTCGCACGAGATTTGTCCGACATGCTGAGAGAGCTGTTTTAACATCTATAACAGGGCTAGCGGTGTGTGACAGCATTTTACCTTTGATGGGGGGTAGCTTGGTCTGACCTCTCCCTCTCTTCCTCCAACCAACCTTCTTCTTTGGGGCCAGTCTGGTGTGTTCCTCTAACGCAGTGATATGATGTGTCATCACACTGTCTGGGAGAGAGGTACAGATATCTGAGAGAGAGATGGAGAGAGAGGGAGAGATAGGGAGGGGTGGAGAGAGGGAGAGGGGGGGAGATAGGGAGAGGGGGAGATGGGGGAGAGAGAGGGAGATAGGGAGAGGGAGAGAGAGAGAGAGAGAGAGAGAGAGGGAGAGGGAGAGAGATAGGGAGAGGGGGGAAGAGAGGGAGAGGGGGGGAGAGAGGGAGAGGGGGGAGATAGGGAGAGGGGGGAGATAGGGAGAGGGGAGAGAGAGAGAGAGAGAGAGAGAGAGAGAGGGAGAGAGAGAGAGCGAGAGCGAGAGGAAGGGAGAGAGAGAGGGGGAGAGCGAGAGAGAAAGAGAGTGAGAGTGAGAGTGAGAGTGAGAGAGAGAACATTAGTACAATGCCTCAACAACAAACAAAAAAATCCCAACACAACGTTTGTGATGTCATGGAACTTACCGTTTCTACAATGGTTGCCGGGGCAGCACATGGCGTCTCTATGACAACGCCTCTTCCTCTGTCGGCAGGTGTGACATCGTTGTGGGGAGGGGCTTCTGGAGGGAGCCTGGCAAAAGCTCCCCTCGCCACATTCCAGGTCGCTGCCACAGGGGTACACCTGAGAGAGGGGGTGGATAGGGGGAGAGGTCAGGACATGGTACAGTCATCAATACAACCACTATTTATATTGAGATTTCACTTTGAGGTGAGCATTGAGCAACTTTGTTCGGGTTACAAAGACCATGATTTAAAAACAACAACAACATGTTGAGCTGAGACCCTCAAGTAGGCAACAACAAATAAATAAAATGGAATCTGCAAGGGAAACGTTGCTGTAGGCAACCATCTGCAGTTCCAAGGTGCATTAATATAAAGAGTAGCTGAAAATGACACGCTGCTTCATAAGAGAGTAAACAACAATTTATCAGACTATCCAGACCGGGTCTGTCTCCTTTCTGCCTAATAACATCCAGGCTTTTATCTAACCTTTATTTAACTAGGCAAGTCAGTTAAGATCAAACTCTTATTAACTGCCTTGTTCAGGGGGCAGAAGAAAATGAAGTTGCTCACCCTCTCACAAGGCTTACATGTAAGATTCTTCCATCTATAAGCTTGTCATTGTTTATTTACCTTTACCTCAGGGATTCAATCCAGTAACCTTTCCGGTTACTAGTCCAACACTCTAACCGCTGGGCTACCCTGCCGCAACAAATGACTCTGTCCCCATAAGGACCAGTGTTTTAGTTCCTTACCTGATCGGGGACCTTGCTGCTCTTCCTCACCGTACCGGGTAACGGGGAACCCGTGCTCTTGTAGGCTGACGTCTCGTGCGACTCCGTTGACATGGAGTTTAGTTTGGCACGCGCCTGTCCAGTGGAGCACAGCATGGCGAGCAGCTGCGCGAGCAACCACGGGAGTTTGGCCCACACCCGGTGAAGCATGACAGTTAACAGATATGACCTGTATCTAGATAAATACAATGTTACTCTGTTTAAAATGTACCAAGTCCCTTGATGGAAGAAAAACTAACAACACAGTCCAAACTCTTCACACTCAATAAAGTCCACTGAAAAAAAATGACAACACACAGAATATTCCTAAATTGATGGTAAGTGGTATTGCCTGCAGAGGTTCGCGCCCGCGATGCTGTGTTTATTTGCTGTTTGATTGTTACTGTCTCGAGATGCCAGCTTTTATAGCCTCCCGTAGCGTGCGCAACCGGGAAGCTCGTGTAGGAGGGAGTGACCGGTCCGTGACTCTGTCTCTCTGCCACTCGCTCTCTCTTCCACACACATCGATACCCATCGTCTCATCGATACAATATCCGAAAGACAGAGAGAGAGAGAGAGAGAGAGAGGAGAGAGAGACGGAGAGAGAGAGAGAGAGAGACAGAGAGAGAGAGAAAGAGAGAGAGAGAGAGAGAACAGGACTGACTGACTAAACTTAATTTCAGACACTACATATTGTGAGATCTTTGGGTTGACTAAAGGTAACTATGACGCTATGCTTGCATCCCAAGATGGCACCCTAGTCCCCATAGCTATATCTTGCACTAGGTTTGATAAGAGCTGTTGTCCAATGTAATGCACTAAGCCTACATTAGGGAATATGATGCAGTTTAGGAGTCTATCAGTAAGTGAGGGGATGACGGAGTATTCATCACCTCCCGTCACTCTCTGGTATGGAAACCGGAACAGGATCCAGCACCTCTCCGTTTTGGACCTCTCCGTTTTGGTTCTGGAACCCATTTACCAGAATCCGGTACATCTTGTGGCATGAAAAAATACTTTTCACTGTTTGTGATGTAAAAATTCCAATAAAAAGCAATCAGAGTTGGGCTAATTCAAGTTATGCCCCCTAAATTGTTTTTATTTTTTTTAACGAAAAAGTGCATGATAATTGCTTCGTGTTGGACGGACCCGGGTTCATGTTTTGCGCAACATTGTAACATATACAGACTATTGTTGTTCTTAATGAGAGAAGCGCGCCTGTAGCTCTCACAGAACTACAATGATATTAACTTTCAATGATCCCTCTCTCTCTCTCTCTCTCTACTCTGGTAGACATGAGCCTGTAAATGATAATGTATCTCTGGTAGACATGAGCCTGTAAATGATAATGTATTTCCTTATAGAATCATAGCGGCGGAAGGGTCCTTCCTGGAGGTGCCGCCGCAGCAGCTGCTGCGCACCTGATAAATTCAAATACATTTGACAAAGTTATAGAATTACTGCTGCCTGTTGCAGAAAGAAATGAAATAATTCCCAATACTATATCAGGAGGAGGCCTATAGTTTAGGCACAGATGATCAATATATAAAAAAATATATATTTTTTTTTGTTTGTTATTGCCTAGCTATGGATTGAGTGTAGCCCAATCACTGGTCATTCCGACAGATGGGAACTCGCGGCTGTCAAAAAAAGCAAGCAGCCAAAACAGGCTTTCTCAATATTTCAAATACAATCGCGGGAAAATACAGTTTAGAAAGCAAATGGATCCCGTTGAAAAGAGAAGCCTTGATCTGTCTGTAGGCTACTAAGTTATCAACTTCCAAATAGGCCTATTGAGCGAACAGGATTGTTTTACCAAGTAGAAACAAGAGATGAGCTTTTGGCACGGAGCTTTTGTTACAAATCTTTAAAATCTAGACGGAAAATATTTACACAAGAAGCAACCTAATATCACAAAGTCAAACTCTCAGTCATTTAGTAAGTTCACCACTGAGTTGGTGAAACCGGAAAGCTGTTTTCAGGGCTATAATTTCCTCCTCATAAAGCACAGGGACGTGTGTCTCCACTCACCTACAGTGAGTCTAGGCTATTGATGACTTGAAGAAGACAAGGTCGTTTTTATTGATCTCAGATTATCAGATTATCAGTTTATCAGTTTGTCAGTGTCAAAGTCGTCTGTCATTTCGATCATTTGTGAGGTATTAAAAAAATACTCAGCTAAAGTCTCCAGTCATCTGAAAATGATGTAGAACTGCATAAAGACCACATTTTCCCCCAAACCCTAGAATACAAAACATTTTCTCCATGTTGTGCAACTTCTGCCTTGGCCTCCTACCCAACTAATCTATGTCAGTATGCAAAAACGATGATAATGCAAAGTTTTATTATAAACTAGATTATTTTCATGTGTTCCAGTACCGCAGAGCAACCATCAAGTAAGTTCTTTGAAAATGTGTGTGTGTTTGTGTTTGTGTGTGTGTGTGTGTGTGTGTGTGTGTGTGTGTGTGTGTGTGTGTGTGTGTGTGGTGTGTGTGTGTGTGTGTGTGTGTGTGTTAGAACGTGTTTGACCACAGCAGAGGAAGTAGCAGGCAGACCATTCATATTCAACACTACAGAAACTAACTAACCACGGACCACATAACCACGGGAGGGAGGGAGGCAGGTAGCCTAGTGGTTAGAGCAGGTAGCCTAGTGGTTAGAGCAGGTAGCCTAGTGGTTAGAGCAGGTAGCCTAGTGGTTAGAGCAGGTAGCCTAGTGGTTAGAGCAGGTAGCCTGGTGGTTAGAGCAGGTAGCCTAGTAGTTAGAGCAGGTAGGCTAGTGGTTAGTGCAGGTAGCCTAGTGGTTACAGCAGGTAGCCTAGTGGTTAGAGCAGGTAGCCTAGCGGTTAGAGCCTAGTGGTTAGAGCCTGGTGGTTAGAGCAGGTAGCCTTGTGGTTAGAGCAGGTAGCCTAGTGGTTAGAGCAGCTAGCCTAGTGCTTAGAGCAGGTAGCCTAGTGGTTAGAGCCTAGTGGTTAGAGCAGCTAGCCTAGTGGTTAGAGCAGGTAGCCTAGTGGTTAGAGCCTAGTGGTTAGAGCAGGTAGCCTAGTGGTTAGAGCAGGTAGCCTAGTGGTTAGAGCAGGTAGCCTAGTGGTTAGAGCAGGTAACCTAGTGGTTAGAGCAGGTAACCTAGTGGTTAGAGCCTAGTGGTTAGAGCAGGTAGCCTAGTGGTTAGAGCCTAGTGGTTAGAGCAGGTAGCCTAGTGGTTAGAGCAGGTAGCCTAGTGGTTAGAGCCTATTGGTTAGAGCAGGTAGCCTAGTGGTTAGAGCCTAGTGGTTAGAGCAGGTAGCCTAGTGTTTAGAGCAGGTAGCCTAGTGGTTAGAGCAAGTAGCCTAGTGGTTAGAGCAGGTAACCTAGTGGTTAGAGCCCAGTGGTTAGAGCCTAGTGGTTAGAGCAGGTAGCCTAGTGGTTAGAGCCTATTGGTTAGAGCAGGTAGCCTAGTGGTTAGAGCAGGTAGCCTAGTGGTTAGAGCAGGTAGCCTAGTGGTTAGAGCAGGTAGCCTAGTGGTTACAGCAGGTAGCCTAGTGGTTAGAGCAGGTAGCCTAGTGGTTAGAGCAGGTAGCCTAGTGGTTAGAGCCTAGTGGTTAGAGCAGGTAACCTAGTGGTTAGAGCAGGTAGCCTAGTGGTTAGAGCCTAGTGGTTAGAGCCTAGTGGTTAGAGCAGGTAACCTAGTGGTTAGAGCATGTAACCTAGTGGTTAGAGCAGGTAGCCTAGTGGTTAGAGCCTATTGGTTAGAGCAGGTAGCCTAGTGGTTAGAGCAGGTAGCCTAGTGGTTAGAGCCTAGTGGTTAGAGCAGGTAACCTAGTGATTAGAGCAGGTAGCCTAGTGGTTAGAGCAGGTAGCCTAGTGGTTAGAGTAGGTAGCCTAGTGGTTAGAGCAGGTAGCCTAGTGGTTAGAGCAGGTAGCCTAGTGGTTAGAGCCTAGTGGTTAGAGCAGGTAGCCTAGTGGTTAGAGCCTATTGGTTAGAGCAGGTAGCCTAGTGGTTAGAGCACGTAGCCTAGTGGTTAGAGCCTAGTGGTTAGAGCAGGTAACCTAGTGATTAGAGCAGGTAGCCTAGTGGTTAGAGCAGGTAGCCTAGTGGTTAGAGTAGGTAACCTAGTGGTTAGAGCAGGTAGCCTAGTGGTTAGAGTGTTGGGCCAGTAACTGAAAGGTTGCTGGTTCAAATCCTTGAGCCAACTAGGTGACAAACCTGCTGATGTGCTCTAAAACAAGGCACTTAACCCTAATTGTGCCTCTAAACTGCTCTGGATTAGTGTGTCTGCTAAATCAGTGATTCCCACCAGTGCACATTTCTATTTGTAACCCTTGACAAGCACACCTGATTCAACTTGTCAACTATTACTAGCCTGTTCAACCTCTCTTTCCATATCGTCTGAGATCCCCAAAGATTGGAAAGCTGCCGCGGTCATCCCCCTCTTCAAAGGGGGAGACACTAGACCCAAACTGTTATAGACCCATATCCATCCTGCCCTGCCTTTCTAAAATCTTCGAAAGCCAAGTTAACAAACAGATCACCGACCATTTTGAATCCCACCGTACCTTCTCCGCTATGCAATCTGGTTTCAGAGCCGGTCATGGGTTCACCTCAGCCACGTTTAAGGTCCTAAACGATAACCGCCATCGATAAAAGACAGTACTGTGCAGCCGTCTTCATCGACCTGGCCAAGGCTTTTGACTGTCAGTCACACATTCTTATCGGCAGACTCAACAGCCTTGGTTTCTCAAATGACTGCCTCGCCTGGTTCACCAACTACTTCTCTGATAGAGTTCAATGTGTCAAATCGGAGGGCCTGTTGTCCGGACCTCTGGAAGTCTCTATGGGGGTGCCACAGGGTTCAATTCTTGGGGCGACTCTTTTCTCTGTATACATCAATGATGTCGCTCTTGCTGCGGGTGGTTCTTTGATCCACCTCTACGCGAATGACACCATTCTGTATACTTCTGGCCCTTCTTTGGACACTGTGCTAACAAACCTCCAAACGAGCTTCAATGCCATACAACACTCCTCTCCTTCCGTGGCCTCCAACTGCTTTTAAATACTCGTAAAACTAAGTGCATGCTCTTCAACCGATTGCTGCCCGCACCCGCCCGCCCGACTAGCATCACTACTCTGAACGGTTCTGATTTAGAATATGTGGACAACTACAAATACCTAGGTTTCTGGTTAGACTGTAAACTCTCCTTCCAGACTCACATTAAGCATCTCCAATCCAAAATTAAATCTAAAATCGGTTTCCTATTTCGTAACAAAGCATCTTTCACTCATGCTGCCAAACATACCCTCGTAAAACTGACTATCCTACCGATCCTTGACCTCGGCGATGTCATTCACAAAATAGCCTCCAACACTCTACTCAGCAAATTGGATGCAGTCTATCACAGTGCCATCCGTTTTGTCACCAAAGCCCCATATACTACCCACCACTGCGACCTGTATGCTCTTGTTGGCTGGCCCTCGCTTCATATTCGTCACCAAACCCACTGGCTCCAGGTCATCTATAAATCCTTGCTAGGTAAAGCCCCGCCTTATCTCAGCTCACTGGTCACCTTAGCAACACCCACCCGTAGCACGCGCTCCAGCAGGTATATCTCACTGGTCACCCCCAAAGCCAATTCCTCCTTTGGTCGCCTTTCCTTCCAGTTCTCTGCTGCCAATGACTGGAACGAATTACAAAAATCTCTGTAGCTGGAGTCTTATATTTCCCTCATTAACTTTAAGCATCAGCTGTCAGAGGAGCTTACCGATCACTGTACCTGTACATAGCCCATCTGTAAACAGCACACCCAACTACCTCATCCCCATATTAGTACTTATCCTCTTTGTAACGGGCGTCGTACAGAGTAGACCAAGGCACAGCGGGTTGAGTGCTCATATTTAACTTTTATTTGAGACACGTAACAAAAACAAGAAAACGAACGAACGACAAACAGTCTTGCAGGCTACACACAGCAGTGCAACAACAACTTCCCACAAACGACAGGTGAAAACAGGGCTACCTAAGTATGACTCCCAATCAGCAACAACGATGTACAGCTGTTCCTGATTGAGAGCCATACCAGGCCAACACAAAGAAATATACAACATAGAAATACAAAACAAACATTTTACAGACGCTCTTATCCAGAGGAACATACAGTAGTGAATGCATACATTTCATTAAAAAAAATTGTACTGGCCCCCTGTGGGAATCAAACCCACAACCCTGGCGTTGCACACACCATGCTCTACCAACTGCGCCACAGGTAAGACACACCCCGGCCACGCCCTGACCAAACTACAATGACAAATAACACCTTATACTGGTCAGGACGTGACACTCTTGCTCTTTTGCACCCCAGTATCTCCACTTACACATCATCATCTGCACATCTATCACTCCAGTGTTAATGCTAAATTGTAATTATTTCGCCTCTATGGCCTATTTATTGCCTTACCTCCCTACTCTTCTAAATTTGCACACACTGTACATAGATTTTTCTATTTTGTTATTGACTGTACGTTTGTTAATGTGTAACTCTGTGTTGTTGTTTTTGTAGCACTGCTTTGCTTTATCTTGGCCAGGTCGCAGTTGTAAATGAGAACTTGTTCTCAACTGGCCAACCTGGTTAAATAAAGGACTTGTTCTCAACTGGCGAAATAAAAAATAAAATTAATAAAACTCATCATCAAGCCCTCAATGAGTTGAATGAGGTGTGTTTGTCCAAGGCTACAATACAAATGTGTTCTGTTACTGGAGGACTGGAGGACTGGAGGACTGGAGTTGGGCTGTTGGGGTTACTGGAGGACTGGAGTTGGGCTGTTGGGAGGACTGGAGGACTGGAGTTGGGCTGTTGGGAGGACTGGAGGACTGGAGTTGGGCTGTTGGGGTTACTGGAGGACTGGAGTTGGGCTGTTGGGAGGACTGGAGGACTGGAGTTTGGCTGTTGGGAGGACTGGAGGACTGGAGTTGGGCTGTTGGGAGGACTGGAGGACTGGAGTTGGGCTGTTGGGAGGACTGGAGGACTGGAGTTGGGCTGTTGGGGTTACTGGAGGACTGGAGTTGGGCTGTTGGGGGGACTGGAGGACTGGAGTTGGGCTGTTGGGGTTACTGGAGGACTGGAGTTGGGCTGTTGGGGTTACTGGAGGATTGGAGTTGGGTTGTTGGGGTTACTGGAGGACTGGAGTTGGGCTGTTGGGAGGACTGGAGGACTGGAGTTGGGCTGTTGGGGGGGACTGGAGGACTGGAGTTGGGCTGTTGGGAGGACTGGAGGACTGGAGTTGGGCTGTTGGGAGGACTGGAGGACTGGAGTTGGGCTGTTGGGGTTACTGGAGGACTGGAGTTGGGCTGTTGGGGTTACTGGAGGACTGGAGTTGGGCTGTTGGGAGGACTGGAGGACTGGAGTTGGGCTGTTGGGGTAACTGGAGGACTGGAGTTGGGCTGTTGGGGTTACTGGAGGACTGGAGTTGGGCTGTTGGGGTTACTGGAGGACTGGAGTTGGGCTGTTGGGGAGGACTGGAGGACTGGAGTTGGGCTGTTGGGGTTACTGGAGGACTGGAGTTGGGCTGTTGGGGTTACTGGAGGACTGGAGTTGGGCTGTTGGGAGGACTGGAGGACTGGAGTTGGGCTGTTGGGAGGACTGGAGGACTGGAGTTGGGCTGTTGGGGTTACTGGAGGACTGGAGTTGGGCTGTTGGGAGGACTGGAGGACTGGAGTTTGGCTGTTGGGAGGACTGGAGGACTGGAGTTGGGCTGTTGGGAGGACTGGAGGACTGGAGTTGGGCTGTTGGGAGGACTGGAGGACTGGAGTTGGGCTGTTGGGGTTACTGGAGGACTGGAGTTGGGCTGTTGGGGGGACTGGAGGACTGGAGTTGGGCTGTTGGGGTTACTGGAGGACTGGAGTTGGGCTGTTGGGGTTACTGGAGGACTGGAGTTGGGTTGTTGGGGTTACTGGAGGACTGGAGTTGGGCTGTTGGGAGGACTGGAGGACTGGAGTTGGGCTGTTGGGGGGACTGGAGGACTGGAGTTGGGCTGTTGGGAGGACTGGAGGACTGGAGTTGGGCTGTTGGGAGGACTGGAGGACTGGAGTTGGGCTGTTGGGGTTACTGGAGGACTGGAGTTGGGCTGTTGGGGTTACTGGAGGACTGGAGTTGGGCTGTTGGGAGGACTGGAGGACTGGAGTTGGGCTGTTGGGGTAACTGGAGGACTGGAGTTGGGCTGTTGGGGTTACTGGAGGACTGGAGTTGGGCTGTTGGGGTTACTGGAGGACTGGAGTTGGGGCTGTTGGGAGGACTGGAGGACTGGAGTTGGGCTGTTGGGGTTACTGGAGGACTGGAGTTGGGGCTGTTGGGGTTACTGGAGGACTGGAGTTGGGCTGTTGGGAGGACTGGAGGACTGGAGTTGGACTGTTGGGGTTACTGGAGGACTGGAGTTGGGCTGTTGGGGTTACTGGAGGACTGGAGTTGGGCTGTTGGGGTTACTGGAGGACTAGAGTTGGGCTGTTGGGAGGACTGGAGGACTGGAGTTGGGCTTTTGGGGTTACTGGAGGACTGGAGTTGGGCTGTTGGGGTTACTGGAGGACTGGAGTTGGGCTGTTGGGGTTACTGGAGGACTGGAGTTGGGCTGTTGGGAGGACTGGAGGACTGGAGGACTGGAGGACTGGAGTTGGGCTGTTGGGAGGACTGGAGGACTGGAGGACTGGAGGACTGGAGTTGGGCTGTTGGGAGGACTGGAGGACTGGAGTTGGGCTGTTGGGAGGACTGGAGTTGGGCTGTTGGGAGGACTGGAGGACTGGAGTTGGGCTGTTGGGAGGACTGGAGGACTGGAGTTGGGCTGTTGGGGTTACTGGAGGACTGGAGTTGGGCTGTTGGGAGGACTGGAGGACTGGAGTTTGGCTGTTGGGAGGACTGGAGGACTGGAGTTCGGCTGTTGGGAGGACTGGAGGACTGGAGTTGGGGCTGTTGGGAGGACTGGAGGACTGGAGTTTGGGCTGTTGGGAGGACTGGAGGACTGGAGTTGGGCTGTTGGGGTTACTGGAGGACTGGAGTTGGGCTGTTGGGGGGACTGGAGGACTGGAGTTGGGCTGTTGGGGTTACTGGAGGACTGGAGTTGGGCTGTTGGGGTTACTGGAGGACTGGAGTTGGGCTGTTGGGGTTACTGGAGGACTGGAGTTGGGCTGTTGGGGTTACTGGAGGACTGGAGTTGGGCTGTTGGGGTTACTGGAGGACTGGAGTTGGGCTGTTGGGAGGATTGGAGGACTGGAGTTGGGCTGTTGGGGTTACTGGAGGACTGGAGTTGGGCTGTTGGTTGTTACTGGAGGACTGGAGTTGGGCTGGTGTGGTTACTGGAGGACTGGAGTTGGGCTGTTGGGGTTACTGGAAGACTGGAGTTGGGCTGTTGGGGGTTACTGGAGGACTGGAGTTGGGCTGTTGGGGTTACTGGAGGACTGGAGTTGGGCTGTTGGGGTTACTGGAGGACTAGAGTTGGGCTGTTGGGAGGACTGGAGTTGGGCTGTTGGACTGGAGGACTGGAGGACTGGAGGACTGGAGTTGGGCTGTTGGGGAGGACTGGAGGACTGGAGTTGGGCTGTTGGGGTTACTGGAGGACTGGAGTTGGGCTGTTGGGGTTACTGGAGGACTGGAGTTGGGCTGTTGGGGTTACTGGAGGACTGGAGTTGGGCTGTTGGGAGGACTGGAGGACTGGAGGACTGGAGGACTGGAGGACTGGAGGACTGGAGTTGGGCTGTTGGGAGGACTGGAGGACTGGAGGACTGGAGTTGGGCTGTTGGGAGGACTGGAGGACTGGAGTTGGGCTGTTGGGGGGACTGGAGGACTGGAGTTGGGCTGTTGGGAGGACTGGAGGACTGAAGGACTGGAGGACTGGAGTTGGGCTGTTGGGAGGACTGGAGTTGGGCTGTTGGGAGGACTGGAGGACTGGAGTTGGGCTGTTGGGGTTACTGGAGGACTGGAGTTGGGCTGTTGGGAGGACTGGAGGACTGGAGTTTGGCTGTTGGGAGGACTGGAGGACTGGAGTTGGGCTGTTGGGAGGACTGGAGGACTGGAGTTGGGCTGTTGGGAGGACTGGAGGACTGGAGTTGGGCTGTTGGGGTTACTGGATGACTGGAGTTGGGCTGTTGGGGGGACTGGAGGACTGGAGTTGGGCTTTTGGGGTTACTGGAGGACTGGAGTTGGGCTGTTGGGGTTACTGGAGGACTGGAGTTGGGCTGTTGGGGTTACTGGAGGACTGGAGTTGGGCTGTTGGAGGACTGGAGGACTGGAGTTGGGCTGTTGGGGGGACTGGAGGACTGGAGTTGGGCTGTTGGGAGGACTGGAGGACTGGAGTTGGGCTGTTGGGAGGACTGGAGGACTGGAGTTGGGCTGTTGGGAGGACTGGAGGACTGGAGTTGGGCTGTTGGGGTTACTGGAGGACTGGAGTTGGGCTGTTGGGGTTACTGGAGGACTGGAGTTGGGCTGTTGGGAGGACTGGAGGACTGGAGTTGGGCTGTTGGGGTTACTGGAGGACTGGAGTTGGGCTGTTGGGAGGACTGGAGGACTGGAGTTGGGCTGTTGGGGTTACTGGAGGACTGGAGTTGGGCTGTTGGGGTTACTGGAGGACTGGAGTTGGGCTGTTGGGGTTACTGGAGGACTGGAGTTGGGCTGTTGGGAGGATTGGAGGACTGGAGTTGGGCTGTTGGGGTTACTGGAGGACTGGAGTTGGGCTGTTGGTTGTTACTGGAAGACTGGAGTTGGGCTGGTGTGGTTACTGGAGGACTGGAGTTGGGCTGTTGGGGTTACTGGAAGACTGGAGTTGGGCTGTTGGGGGTTACTGGAGGACTGGAGTTGGGCTGTTGGGGTTACTGGAGGACTGGAGTTGGGCTGTTGGGGTTACTGGAGGACTGGAGTTGGGCTGTTGGGAGGACTGGAGTTGGGCTGTTGGGGGGACTGGAGTTGGGCTGTTGGGAGGACTGGAGTTGGGCTGTTGGGAGGACTGGAGTTGGGGCTGTTGGGGTTACTGGAGGACTGGAGTTGGGCTGTTGGGAGGACTGGAGTTGGGCTGTTGGGGGTACTGGAGGACTGGAGTTGGGTTGTTGCGGGGACTGGAGGACTGGAGTTGGGCTGTTGGGAGGACTGGAGTTGGGCTGTTGGGGTTACTGGAGGACTGGAGTTGGGCTGTTGGGAGGACTGGAGTTGGGCTGTTGGGGGGACTGGAGTTGGGCTGTTGGGAGGACTGGAGTTGGGCTGTTGGGAGGACTGGAGTTGGGCTGTTGGGGTTACTGGAGGACTGGAGTTGGGCTGTTGGGAGGACTGGAGGTGGGCTGTTGGGGGTACTGGAGGACTGGAGTTGGGTTGTTGCGGGGACTGGAGGACTGGAGTTGGGCTGTTGGGAGGACTGGAGTTGGGCTGTTGGGAGGACTGGAGTTGGGCTGTTTGGGGGACTGGAGGACTGGAGTTGGGCTGTTGGGGTTACTGGAGGACTGGAGTTGGGCTGTTGGGGTTACTGGAGGACTGGAGTTGGGCTGTTGGGGTTACTGGAGGACTGGAGTTGGGCTGTTGGGAGGACTGGAGTTGGGCTGTGGGGGGGACTGGAGTTGGGCTGTTGGGAGGACTGGAGTTGGGCTGTTGGGATGACTGGAGTTGGGCTGTTGGGGTTACTGGAGGACTGGAGTTGGGCTGTTGGGAGGACTGGAGTTGGGCTGTTGGGGGTACTGGAGGACTGGAGTTGGGTTGTTGCGGGGACTGGAGGACTGGAGTTGGGCTGTTGGGAGGACTGGAGTTGGGCTGTTGGGAGGACTGGAGTTGGGCTGTTGGGGTACTGAAGACTGGAGTTGGGCTGTTGGGGGTACATGAGGACTGGAGTTTGGCTGTTGGGGGTGCTGGAGGACTGGAGTTTTGCTGTTGGGGGTACTGGAGGACTGGAGTTGGGCTGTTGGGAGTACTGTAGTAGTAGCTAGTACTGTTAGCTGTTAGCTACTGAAGCTAGTATTGTTAGCTGTTAGCTAGTTAGTACTGTTAGCTGTTAGCTAGCTAGTACTGTTAGCTGTTAGCTTTTTAGTATTGTTAGCTGTTAGCTACTGTAGCTAGTATTGTAAGCTAGCCAGATAGCCACGAAGAAATGTTAGCTAGCTACCCTAGAATTTACCTAACATTAGTAACATTAGTTTTAGGTAGAGGTAGTGAGGGGGTCAGGTCTGTGTGGTTGGTGATGGTGTAGTAGAGGTAGTGAGGGGGTCAGGTCTGTGTGGTTGGTGATGGTGTAGTAGAGGTAGTGATGGGGTCAGGTCTGTGTGGTTGGTGATGGTGTAGTAGAGGTAGTGATGGAGTCAGGTCTGTGTGGTTGGTGATGGTGTAGTAGAGGTAGTGATGGGGTCAGGTCTGTGTGGTTGGTGATGGTGTAGTAGAGGTAGTGATGGGGTCAGGTCTGTGTGGTTGGTGATGGTGTAGTAGAGGTAGTGATGGGGTCAGGTCTGTGTGGTTGGTGATGATGTAGTAGAGGTAGTGATGGGGTCAGGTCTGTGTGGGTGGTGATGGTGTAGTAGAGGTAGTGATGGAGTCAGGTCTATGTGGTTAGTGGTGATGGTGTAGTAGAGGTAGTGATGGAGTCAGGTCTATGTGGTTAGTGGTGATGGTGTAGTAGAGGTAGTGATGGAGTCAGGTCTATGTGGTTAGTGGTGATGGTGTAGTAGAGGTAGTGATGGGGTCAGGTCTGTGTGGTGGTGATGGTGTAGTAGAGGGTAGTGATGGGGTCAGGTCTGTGTGGTTGGTGATGGTGTAGTAGAGTTAGTGTGGGGTCAGGTCTATGTGGTTAGTGGTGATGGTGTAGTAGAGGTAGTGATGGAGTCAGGTCTATGTGGTTAGTGGTGATGGTGTAGTAGAGGTAGTGATGGAGTCAGGTCTGTGTGGGTGGTGATGGTGTAGTAGAGGTAGTGATGGAGTCAGGTCTGTGTGGGTGGTGATGGTGTAGTAGAGGTAGTGATGGAGTCAGGTCTATGTGGTTGGTGATGGTGTAGTAGAGGTAGTGATGGGGTCAGGTCTGTGTGGTTGGTGATGGTGTAGTAGAGGTAGTGATGGAGTCAGGTCTGTGTGGTTGGTGATGGTGTAGTAGAGGTAGTGATGGGGTCAGGTCTGTGTGGTTGGTGATGGTGTAGTAGAGGTAGTGATGGAGTCAGGTCTGTGTGGTTGGTGATGGTGTAGTAGAGGTAGTGATGGAGTCAGGTCTATGTGGTTGGTGATGGTGTAGTAGAGGTAGTGATGGGGTCAGGTCTGTGTGGTTGGTGATGGTGTAGTAGAGGTAGTGATGGGGTCAGGTCTGTGTGGTTGGTGATGGTGTAGTAGAGGTAGTGATGGAGTCAGGTCTATGTGGTTAGTGGTGATGGTGTAGTAGAGGTAGTGATGGAGTCAGGTCTATGTGGTTAGTGGTGATGGTGTAGTAGAGGTAGTGATGGGGTCAGGTCTGTGTGGTTGGTGATGGTGTAGTAGAGGTAGTGATGGAGTCAGGTCTGTGTGGTTGGTGATGGTGTAGTAGAGGTAGTGATGGGGTCAGGTCTATGTGGTTGGTGATGGTGTAGTAGAGGTAGTGATGGGGTCAGGTCTGTGTGGTTGGTGATGGTGTAGTAGAGGTAGTGATGGAGTCAGGTCTATGTGGTTAGTGGTGATGGTGTAGTAGAGGTAGTGATGGAGTCAGGTCTGTGTGGTTGGTGATGGTGTAGTAGAGGTAGTGATGGGGTCAGGTCTGTGTGGGTGGTGATGGTGTAGTAGAGGTAGTGATGGAGTCAGGTCTATGTGGTTAGTGGTGATGGTGTAGTAGAGGTAGTGATGGAGTCAGGTCTATGTGGTTAGTGGTGATGGTGTAGTAGAGGTAGTGATGGGGTCAGGTCTGTGGGTTGGTGATGGTGTAGTAGAGGGTAGAGTGATGGAGTCAGTAGGTCTATGTGGTTAGTGGTGATGGTGGTATGTAGAGGTAGTGATGGAGTCAGGTCTATGTGTTAGTGGTGATGGTGTAGTAGAGGTAGTGATGGAGTCAGGTCTATGTGGTTAGTGGTGATGGTGTAGTAGAGGTAGTGATGGGGTCAGGTCTGTGTGGTTTGGTGATGGTGTAGTAGAGGTAGTGATGGAGTCAGGTCTGTGTGGTTGGTGATGGTGTAGTAGAGGTAGTGATGGAGTCAGGTCTATGTGGTTAGTGGTGATGGTGTAGTAGAGGTAGTGATGGAGTCAGGTCTATGTGGTTAGTGGTGATGGTGTAGTAGAGGTAGTGATGGGGTCAGGTCTGTGTGGTTGGTGATGGTGTAGTAGAGGTAGTGATGGAGTCAGGTCTATGTGGTTAGTGGTGATGGTGTAGTAGTGGTAGTGATGGAGTCAGGTCTATGTGGTTAGTGGTTATGGTGTAGTAGAGGTAGTGATGGAGTCAGGTCTATGTGGTTAGTGGTGATGGTGTAGTAGAGGTAGTGATGGGGTCAGGTCTGTGTGGTTGGTGATGGTGTAGTAGAGGTAGTGATGGAGTCAGGTCTGTGTGGTTGGTGATGGTGTAGTAGAGGTAGTGATGGAGTCAGGTCTATGTGGTTAGTGGTGATGGTGTAGTAGAGGTAGTGATGGAGTCAGGTCTGTGTGGTTGGTGATGGTGTAGTAGAGGTAGTGATGGAGTCAGGTCTATGTGGTTAGTGGTGATGGTGTAGTAGAGGTAGTGATGGGGTCAGGTCTGTGTGGTTGGTGATGGTGTAGTAGAGGTAGTGATGGAGTCAGGTCTGTGTGGTTGGTGATGGTGTAGTAGAGGTAGTGATGGAGTCAGGTCTATGTGGTTAGTGGTGATGGTGTAGTAGAGGTAGTGATGGGGTCAGGTCTGTGTGGTTAGTGGTGATGGTGTAGTAGAGGTAGTGATGGAGTCAGGTCTGTGTGGTTGGTGATGGTGTAGTAGAGGTAGTGATGGGGTCAGGTCTGTGTGGTTGGTGATGGTGTAGTAGAGGTAGTGATGGGGTCAGGTCTGTGTGGTTAGTGGTGATGGTGTAGTAGAGGTAGTGATGGGGTCAGGTCTGTGTGGTTAGTGGTGATGGTGTAGTAGAGGTAGTGATGGGTCAGGTCTGTGTGGTTAGTGGTGATGGTGTAGTAGAGGTAGTGATGGAGTCAGGTCTGTGTGGTTGGTGATGGTGTAGTAAGAGGTAGGTGTAG